>NC_142461.1:92953030-93104545 GCF_049115385.1 Moschus berezovskii | reverse complement strand
TTTCTTCCATCTTCTCAATCCTTTTCTCCAGGTTATTTATCTGTAACTCCATTTTGCTTTCCAGATTTTGAATCATTTTCACCATCAAAATTTGAAATTCTTTATCAGGTAAATTCCCTATATCTTCTTCTTTTGTTTGTGTTGGTGGGCAATTATCTTGTTCCTTTACTTGCTGGGTATTTCTCTGCCTCTTCATCTTGCTTATATTGCTTTGCTTGGGGTGGCCTTTCCCTCTTCTTGCAGTTTGTGGAGTTCTCTTTATTATGTAGTTTCTTCGCTGTGTGTGGGGTTGGACAGGTGACTTGTCCGGGTTCCCTGGTTAGGGATGCATGTGTCGGTGTTTTGGTGGGTGGAGCTGGATTTCTTCTCTCTTCTTTAGAAGACAATGGGCTGCTTTTCTGGGAGCCTGATGACCTCTGCCAGTATTCAGAAGTTGTTTTGTGGACTTTACTCCGCGTTCAAATGTTCTTTTGATGAATTTGTGGGGGAGAGAGTGGTCTCGCCGTCTTATCCCTCCGCCATCCTGTTCCTTCCTCCCCAGAACACTGGATTCTTATATTCCACTTGGTCGTGGAGTATCTCTTCCCAGCTGCTCCAGCAAGGCGCAGCCGCTGTACCTTACCTTGGACGAGGGGTATCTCCTCAAGGCCGCCCCTCCTGCTTTGAATGTGGATCAGCTCCTCTCGGCCCTCCGGTGCCCAAGCTACCGCCTCCTGGACGTGGTACAGCTCCTCTCGGCCACCGCCCTAACCCTGGGCGCGGGGCAGCTCCTCTCAGCCACGATTCTGCACGTGGTCAGTTGCGCCGGAGCCGGGCGTCTCTCGCGTCTGCACCGCCGGAGCCGGGCGTCTCTCCCAAAATACGTTTTTTTTGGAAGTGATACCTTTTTCAGTTCTTCCAGAATTGAAGTGAACATCTTAAGGCTGAAGGGAATAATCGCTACTTTGAGTCAAGGAAACAATATGTGATTAATTTACTCTTTTCTCATAATTATAGTGACACAGTTGAAACCTTCGTGTGTTCAAAAATAAAACAAGCAGCACGGAGGTTCAGGTTCAGGTGTAGGGAAGCCATGGGGGAAGTTTGTGAATGCTTATTGATGGGGATGATGAAATGGATAAAGCTATGAATTATTAAGTGACAGAACAGGAAACCCAGGAAGTTCTGGCCCTTTTCTATCTTTTGGGATCCGTTTCAGTGTTCCTGGAGTGTGGGAAGCCTTGGACCAAGAAGAACTAGAGAAGAAGGGACAGATGTGTAGTGTGAAATAATAGAAAAATATGCGCATCTATTTATGTATCTCTGCCCATCTGTCTGTCTGTGTATCTACCTCCCTCCCTCCCTCCTTCCCTACCTATCTCTGCCCCTAATTCCTGGCGTGGGTGTGTGTACTCATCACTTGGTGGTGTCAAACTCTTTTGCGACCCCATGGACTGCAGCCCATTAGGCTCCTCTGTCCATGGGATTTTCCCAGCAAGAATACAGGAGTGGGTTGCCATTTCCTCCTGCAGGGGATCTTCCCAACCTAGTGACTGAGCCCACGTCTCCTGTGTCTCCTGCATTTACACGCAGATTCTTTACCACTGAACCACTTGCGAAGCCTGGTGTAGCACTCCTCTAACACTTGTCATTTCCAGGTTGATAGAAACATCTTCTGTTTTGATATTTGGTCTTTGACACGGTGGTTCCTGACACAGAGCTCCTAATCACCTTGAAATTTCCTGGGTGATATGTACATCCTTTGTTCTAATTAGGTGACTCTGAGTGGCTTTGTCTCACTCCTGGATGGGGGCTAGTCACCAGGAAGTATAAACCATGATCAGAAGCTTGGAACATTCAGTCCCACCCCCATCATTCAGGAAGGGAAGAGGGGCTAGAGACTGAGTTGATGATTGATCATGTCTATGTGTCGAAGCTTCCATATAGATCCTGAAAGTATGGGGTTTGATTAGCTTCTGGATTGTTGAGTCCATAGAGGTACAGAGAGGGCAGCATGCTTCTGGTGAGGGCATGGATGTTCTGCACCACTCCCTTTGTATCCTGTGCTATGATCCTCTTCCTTCTGAATAGTCATGTGTATCTTCATCATATCCTTGTATAACAAGCCAGTAAATCTAAGTGTCTCCCTGAGTTCTGTGAGACAGTCTAGCAAAGTATCAAATCCAAAGAGATGGTCACGGAAACCCCCACTTAACAGGCAGTGGATCAGAAGTACAGGTGACAGCCTGTGACCGGAGATGGGCATCTGCAGTGGAGGGTGGCAGTTTTGTGGGTGGGACTGAACCCTTAACCTGTGGGATATGATGCTGTGTCAGAGTTGATAGTGTGAGAGTTGAATGACATTGTAGGATGATACTCAACTGGTGTTGCAGAGACTTGCTTGCCATGGGGAAAAACCCCCACCCATTTGGTGACCAGAAATGTCAGAAGTGAAGTGCTTTGTGTGAATAGTAAAGGAGAAGCACACAGGGGAATGGTTTTCATAGAGAGGTGTACCGACACGCGATAGCAGGTTTCCCACAGAGCCAGCCACTCTGCTTTGTTTCTGATACACGGTGGCAGGAAGGCCAGCAAGCAGGCTTTCCTGGGTATTATAGAGACAACTCATCATTGTTGTACACATCTTCATCCTGAATCCAGATGTGGTTTGAGGGGGGTTTGCACGACAGGTTGGACTCCAGTGTGCTCCTCTCAATGTGAACATAATGCCTCCCTCTGGCAGCCCTGTTGGGTAGCATCACTTTTTCTCCCCATCTCCTGAATAAGGTCTTCGTTAATTGAGGATACAAGAAAAAGACATGGAGTCCTTGTTCTTCTCAGCAAGTGCAAACCCACATACCTCAGGAAGAGGTACTCCTAAGAAGTATAAGGAGTTCTTAGTTTCCTTACAGAATTGATAGGCATTTGGACTGATTTCCAACTCTGTTTGGACCCGGACTGGATAACTGTATGAAGGCTGTGGGTTAAGGGGTCGGTTTACACTCTTGGAAGAGGGCAGAAACAGTGACTTGGGACTAAACTGAACCCATGTTTTTGGATTTATAAGAAATGCTAAGCCCACCAGCAGAGTGAGACTGGGAAGGGAAAAGAGCCCTCAAGTGTTGTTGACAGGCTGAGTCATGGGTCTCAGTATCTATCAGAGGTTGGTCCTGGGGTCTTCAGGCCTGTGAGCCCTGGATGGCTTTGAGTTCTGGACTACTTCAATGATTTCAGTCATTCAGGGCCTTCAGTGTCTGTTGGTGAGTGTTGATGAAGAAATCAGCCTCCCTAATAGGCAAGTCATCATGTAACATAACCTCTTAGAGAAATAAAATTGTTAGAGCCCTGACGTTTTATTGGAGAATTATGAACTCTTTTGGAATTTTTACTTTTTTCAAGTAAAAGTTTGCTAACGTCAGCTGTTGTACTCTTTTTAATGCTATGTATTTCTCTTCCCCGATTATCATAAAATTCTCCCTTTCACATTCTTTGAGTGTTATAATTTATTTATGTAAGTGGGTCATAGACTGTGGCTATGAAAAAGAGAAATTTTATAATTTTTCTGTGTTAAAGGAACTAGAATGGTAGGTTTTAGCAAATCAATCAGGGTCTTAGTTTAGATTCTGTGTTGTGGTTTTATTTTCCACAACAGCCCTAGGGGGTCCTGTAAAATGCATCCCATTTTAGAGAGTAGAAATTAATTTGAGTAAGAAGAGATGTGAAAGGGAATCCATATGGTTTGCCTTTGTCAAGGAGGCAGACATTTTTGATACAATTCTTAGGGGAGTAAGAAAATTGTAATAGAATATAACAGCTCTCTAGTGGAAAGAGCACATTTCCTATATGATGAGGGTAGTTATATATTATATCTGTAGTAGCTTTTCCTTGAGTATCAGATCTGCTAAGGGAACTCTAGGAAAAGACAACTGTAATGGTTGAGGTAAGAAGGGAAAATTGGCTCAGGTTTTCCCAAGAAGTAGATTAGACAACAGAATTTTAACATCCACCAGGTATCTGTCAGATGGTGGCAATTTCCAGCAAAAACATAACGGGGACATATCAGTGACAGATTGAATCGGTTACCTAGAAATGAAAGGCTCCCCAGACCCTCGTTTCCTCTAGGATTCAGCTTTTGATTGCTTGCTTTGTCCTTTTTATCTCTTTGCTTCACAATCTCATTGGTTCCTTTCTCTTCTCTTTCAAAACCTCAAACTTATCTTTTAAACTGATTTATTTCTGGCTTTATGGCTTAGGGAGCAGCTGAAACTACCAGGAAAAATGTAAAGAGCAAACCTGGGTATTTTGTTATTGTCAAACAGATGCTGTGGCAGGTGTTACTGGTATGATATCATAATCAAATAGGCACAAAAAAAATTCTGAATTTTATTTCTCTGTCTTAGGACTTTCCACTTGCTGTTCATTCATGCAATTAAGGGCAAATTAATATTTAAGAAATTTGCCACAGACTATGAGATAATGACATGTGACAAAACCCTTTATGTACTCCCATAATGCAGATTCATCTGGGAGGAATGATGTTCCCCTCTTAATTAAGTCCTTGTTACATTACATTTCATGCTATAGTGAAACAGGAGCAGCTCTCTGCTCCCAAAGAGGAGGAACATTTAATCATTCAAGCCAAGTTCAGTAGTCAAAGAGTGTCTGGTTTTGATAAATTCTCATATTTTGATTGTAAGTAGAATATTCAGTTTGTCTGCTTGTACATTTGTCGTAGATTTGGTGTAATAACTCTCTCTCTAAATTGCTCATATCTCAAGTAATCTTTTTGGCTTACTTTATGTTTTTATTCTTGGGGCCAATAATATACTTGTCAATTCTGTTTAATGGCTGTTTTGGCTAATTTTTAGTAACTCGGTTGTTCCTTTTTTTAGTAAACTGTTGATAGTGGAATTTAACCTAATACTTCTTCCTAGAGAAGAGGCTGTGGCAGCCAAGGTTGTTTGGGCTGTTTAGACATCTGATCTACGAAGTGGGTTGGGCAGGTATGTGGTCCATGATTTGAGCCTACCAGTGACTCTGCTTGATCTTCAAAAGAAGACATTGCATATCTTGGTTTGTTAAAGCAATACTATTTCCTGGAAAAGTTGAAAAATTTTCTTGATTTGGAAACTATATAATTCCTAGTATGGATGAATCAGTTCATTCAGTGAGACTGCTAATTAGAACATTTTGATGTTAATATGCACTCCCTTTTCATTTTATCCAGATTTATGTGTTTAAAAACATTTTTTCAGACTCGCAGTAGTGATATTGTTAAAGATTAATTATTCTTATAATTTACATATTCTTATCCTTGCTCCTAAATGATATTCATGATTTCTCTGGGCCATCAGAAGTTGATTGTGCTTGAGGCCTATTAGTAATTTTCTTTCTCCTGACTTGCTTTAGGACTGATGGAAATGCCCTGGTCAATATGACCTCACAAATCAAATTGGAGCTTTTTGAGGGGAACATTGAAATATCTTTTGTGGCTAGGCAATTCAGTCACTTTTATCAGTCCATTTATCTAACCGGAAGACAGCTAAGAGAAAAATTGATTCAAGAGGCTGTTATAATGCCAGTACCATATTGTTTTAGTTATTGTAACTTTGTGATATATTTGAACAATCAGTGTGATGACTCCAGTTTTTTTCTTCTTTGTTAAGATTGCTTTGGCTACTCAGGGTCTTCCATGGTTCCATATGATTTTCAGGATTGCCTTCTCTAGTTCTGTGAAAATACCGTTGGGATTTTTTTGAATTTCATTGAATCTGTAGGTCACTTTGAGTAGTATGACATTTTAACAATATTAAGTCTTCCAACTCATGAACACTGGATGTCTGTCCACTTATTTGTGTCTTTTTCAATGTTTTGTAGTTTTTATTGTACAAATCTTTCATCTTAATTGTTTATGCCAAGTGTTTTATTCTTTTGTTTCTAAATGAAATTGTTTTTTATTTCCTCTTTGGATAGTTTATTTCTGGTATATAAAATGCAGCTGACTTTTGAATGTTGATTTTGTATCTTACAATTTTTTTTGAATTTGTTTATTAGTTCTAACCATTTTATTTGACATCTTTAGAGTTTTCTACATATAATATCACATTATCTGCAAACAGAAATAAATTTACTTCTTCCTTTCCTATTTGAGTATCTTTTATTTCTTTTATTTACCTAATTGTTCTGGCTAGGACTTCAGTACTGTATTGAATTGGAGTAGCAAGAATGGCCATCCTTGCCTTTGTTTCTGATCTTTTAGGGAAAGCTTTCAGTTTTTGCCATTGAGTATGATGTTTGCTATGGGCTTTTCATATTTGAGTTTTATACATATAAGGATTTCTTTTATATATGTTATTGAGAGTTATTATCCTGAAAGAATATTGGATAGAGAGACCAGAAATAAACCCATGTATATATGGTCAACTAATCTTTGACAAGGGTGCCAAGGATACACAATGGGGAAAAGATGGTCTTTTCATCAAATGATATTGGAAAACCTGGATATACGCATGCAAAAGAATGAAATTGGACCCTTACCTTGCACCATATAAAAAAATCAGTTCACAATGGATTAAAGATTTAAGTGTAAGACCTGAAACTGCAAGATTCCTGGAAGAAAACATAGTGGAGAAGTTTCACGACACTGGTCTTGGTACTTTGTTTTGGATATAATACCAAAAGCACAGGCAACAAAAAACAAAAGTAGACGAGTGGGATGACAGCAAATGAAAAAACTTCTACACAGCAAAGGAAATAGTCAACAGAGTGAAAAGAAGACACTGATGGGAGAAAATATTTGTAAACCGTATATTTGATAAGGGATTAATATTCAAAATATATAATGAATTTCTACAACTTAATAGTAAGAAGCCACATAACCCAATTAAAAAATGAGCAAAGGACTTAAATAGAAATTTCTCTAAAGAAGGCAAATAATAACCAACAGATATGTAAAAGACACTCAACATACTAATTATTATAGGTAATGAAAATCAAAACCACAATGAGATATCACTTCATACTTGTCAGGATGGTTACTGTCAAAAAAGCAGAAGATAGCAAGTATAGTTGTGAAGAAATTGGAACCCTTGTGTACTGATGTTGGGAATGTAAAAATGTGCAACCATTATGGAAGACAGTGTGGAAGTTCCTCAAAAAATGATAAAGACAACTAGTGTAAAATACAGCAATCCTACTTCTGGATATGTATCCAAAATAATTGAAGCTAGAATCTTGAAGAGCTATCTGCACTCCCATGTTCACTGCAGCTTAATTCACAATAATCAAGGTATAGAGATAGCTTAAATATCTGTCAATCTGAATGGATAAAGAAAATGTGGTGTATATTTACACAATGGAATATTATTCACCCTTAAAAAAGAAGGAGATTCTGCTATTTGTGATAACACGGATGGACATTATGAACTTTATGCTTAGTTAAATAAGCCAGTCACAGAGGGACAAATACTACATGATTCCATTTGTATGAGGTGTCTAAAATAGTCAAACTCCTGGAGAGAGAGTTTGTATTAAGGGCCAGAGGGAGAGAAACGGGTAGTTGCTGCTGAATGGGTATTGGTTTCAGTCATGTTAAATGATGGGTTTTAAAGACCCTCTGTATAACAATCTGTGTACAGTTAGGAGTACTGTGTTGTGCACTTAAAAGTTTGTTGTGAAGGCAGAGTTCTTTTTAAGTGTTCTTACCACAATAAAGAAAAAAAGTGGAAGCAGTCACGTAGTGAGAAGAAGCGCAAGGCTTGTAGTCAAGGCAACGTTGATTCAAAGCCCAATTTGCCACTTATTAGTGATGTGACTTTGCTTTGCTGAGACCGAGTTTCCCGTTCAGCAGGATTAAGATCTAAAGATCTAACAGTGTTTTGTAAAGGAGTAAGTGCAATAATAAGCAAAGCCTGTAGCCATCTTAATAAATGGGAGTTTTCTTCCTGTTCTCCTCTCCTTTCTCTGAGACTCAGTTTCCTCATTTGTAAAATGGAGAGAACAACTACTTCCCAAGGTTACTGTGAGAATTAAAGCAAACTTGGAGTTATTCATGGTGATGGATAGTTACTAAAAAAAAGTCTTAAAAAAAAAAAAAACCACCCTTGTTTAACTCACTCTCTCACTTCCTACTTTATAGACAAAGTAAGATCTAGTAAAAGGTTGTACAATGGTAGCCTGGGTGTAGACACACTGGCCAGGGCTCATTTTACTGAATTTTTATTGATCATTCAGATATTTAGATAACTTGGTTTGAGGAGTTGGAAAGTAAATTTTAAACCATGTGATGAACAGACCGGATATATTACTAGACTTACATGAAGTGAAGAAATATTTTGAGATTGTTCATTGGACATCTAGATTTATCAGAAGAAAAAAGTCAATGTGCTGTGACTACAAAATTTGATTTTAATTTAAAGGAATATCTTAAAGTGTGATTATTAAAAAAGCTGCTTCACCTTGCATAAAACCATTTTCTTTGATTATCATGTTTTTCTTTGAGTACTGTCAGTGTTAGCTAATATAACAATTTTGTCTTAGTGAATTCTTTCCTAGGTGTCTCTTTACCATGAAAAGCCAAATAATACTCTCATTCTATATGACACCGATACCAAAGTCAGATAAAAAGGGTTTCATGGCAAGGCTATGAAAGAGATAATTTTCTAAAATTGGAACATTATCTGTCATGTGTTACTACTCTATAATTATGACTATTATTCTCATTGGGAAAAAAAGAGATATTTCAGAAGGGGAAAGATTTTTATAAGAGGCTTTTAATATAAATGGGCAATTATATAAAAATACTGACTTTTATACTTAGCTACTATGTTGGAGATACATTATATTATATTTGATGTAAATTTAGTAAATGATATGCATGTGAAAACTTAAAATATATGAATATTACTTCCTTAAAGACATGAATAGTCTGGCAAAATAGATTTTTGAGCTATGGATTCATGACTTTTATGCTTACAGAGGTTTTATTATTCATAACGCATTGTGGGTTTTTTTTTTTTGGTAAAGAATGAATCATTTTCATTTGGCAATGATTCTGAATATTTTTGCAAGAGTGATTGTACTTTTTAAATCATTTGTGAGGCTCAACTGAATAAAGGGAGGTGATAAAAATAAAAATTAGAACCGTGATTCTTCTTTTTTTAGAAGAAGAGACAATAGTATAAATTATGGAGACTCAGTTTTGCTGTAAGTGATATATAGTAGGAGAGTTCTCAAGCAGATATAAAGTTTGGACATGGAAGAAAATTCTTTACTGTGTTTAAGATGTTTATATTGAATAGCTGTAAGGTACAAAATCTTTTCAGCATAATTCACTTTAAATGTCACTCTCAGCATGAGAAAGGCCAGAAGCTTACAATTTTGGAAACTTTAAGAAATAGTAGAAGATTAAAAAATACATAATGAGAACCAAAGATGGTATTTATCTGGAATGAGAGAAATTCTAAAAAATTATAAATAAAAAAACTGAGAAATACCACAAGTATAGCTATATCCAGAAAAAACTTCATATTTTAAATTATAACTGCCTGACACATCTTTATAATACAATTTTATTTACATTTTAGCTGATTAGTTTCTGATTGCTTTTTCATGTGAATTGATTTTATAATATTACCTGTGTAGGGGATGTGAAGATAATCCAGTGTTTCTTTTAACATGGTTGATTAAAATTTGCTTGATAGTTTGATAGCTGGGATGCTTGAGTATTGTTACTGTTGTTTAGTTTCTAAGTCATGTTTGACTCTTTGCAACCCCATGGAGCCTGGCAGGCTCCTCTGTCCCTGGGATTCCCAGGCAAGAATACTGGAGTGGGCTGCCATTTCTTTCTCCAGGGGATCTTCCTGACTCAGGGATTGAACTCGAGTCTCCTACATTGGCAGGTGGATTTTTTACTGCTAAGCCACCAGGGAAACCCATGCTTAAGTATGACCATACATAACTGTATTGCTGTGTAGTACCGCTCCAAGACTATACCTTTGAAACATACATAAGACTGCCAGCAAATTCAATTTCACATAATTCCCACAAAAAAATATGGTTCATCTATATTTTTACATTCTGCATTATTGAGTTTTTCCCAATACATGAGAGCTTCTGTTTTGATGAGGTTGGTAAATGAATCCTCTACTTAGAATTTTGCTCATATGATGACTGGAAAATTTTTCTACAGACTAGCTTTTGGTTCTATACAGTTCAAGACTTGCTTTTTCCTCTGTTGCTCACATACGTGTAAGTGCTGGGTGCTGTATGGACAGGTATATGTTAATATGACTTCTGGGCTGGGCCCCTATAGTTTGGCTCAGGGGGCAATACAAGTGTTTCTGGAAGTCATTCCTAGAATGGGATAGCTAGGAATAACTTAACTATATAAAGAAACAACTATGAGCTACGTAAATGTATCCCATTAACCCAAATTAAATGTTTCTCAACTTAACTTCCTCTTAGCTGGATCTGAAAAATGCCTGTAACCACTTAAGTGCCCACCAGGTTCCTCTCTCCATGGAATTCTCCAGGCAAGAATACTGGAGTGGGCTGCTATGCCCTTCTTCAGGGGACCAGGGCTGCTGCCTAACAGAAATGCGAGGGGGCATTGGTTGAACATTCGGTGACTCCTAATTACTCATTTTTTAGATTATTTTTTCTTCATGGCCTTCATGGGCCCTTCATGGGCCCTTCATGGCCCCTACTACCTTCATGTTCTTTTTCAAAGAATGTATGTATTTCTAAGTGGAAATCTTTCAAACTGAAGATTTAACAGAAACCCAAGTGATAAAATAGATACATGGAGACCTACCTTCGGAGAAGGCAATGGCAAGCCACTCCAGTACTCTTGCCTAGAAAATCCCATGGATGGAGGAGCCTGGTAGGCCGCAGTCCGTGGGGTCGCTAAGGGCCGGAAACGACTGAGTGACTTCACTTTCACTTTTCACTTTCACACATTGGAGAAGGAAATGGCAACCCACTCCGGTGTTCTTGCCTGGAGAATCCCAGGGATGGGGGAGCCTGGTGGGCTTCCGTCTATGGGGTCACACAGAGTCAGACACGACTGAAGTGACTGAGCAGCAGACCTACCTTGATTAAAGCAGGGGCTGGGGCATAAAGCACTGGCTACTTGGCCTCCTCTTTCCCTTGTGGTAAGTCTCTGAGTAAGCTTTCAGAAGCCCTCAGAGTTCCCACTGAACAAAATTGGAAAATGCTGGTATGGAACAATGATTCCTAGGTAAAGAACTGTAAAATCTGAGTTCTTATTTGCATTTATACTGGTAGACAATAGCAAATCATTAATTGCTCTGAGTCTCAATTTTTGCATTTGTAAAAAGTTGACAATAATATATTGCCTTGTTCAGCCTACATCAAAGTGAGGCTATGAGAATGAAATAGGTCATAAATGTGAAAACCCTCAGCCTTTCTAATAAAATGATCCTTTAGATTATTGACATCACAAAATCAAAATAGTAACAGCTTGAAAAGTTATCTCTGATACTCTATGTCCTTGATAATATACCAAGTATCAGGTAAGGGCCACCTACTCCCTTGTTCGTTGTGGCAAGGACCCTGTGAGAATGAGTGTGACATTTTGCAACATGTCGTGGGATGTGAAACCCATGGCAGTGACATAAAGGATGATGACTAAGCATAGCAAGAAAGGAATGTAAAGTCACAATGGCCTGAAGGCTCTCCTGGCGCTGGCAAATTTCCGCTGGGGTTAGCAAAGTAAGACGATATTGTTTATACGGTATGATATGCAGAAGTGAAATGTTTGGAAGTGACACATTGATCTCATTTTCATTTAGTGCCCAAGTGTATCTGACTTGTAGAATCCACACTATAAAATGACAGGATATAAGAGGATTTAAAGGAAAGCAGAAGAAAATAGGACAGAGAAAAGTGAATACAGAGTATTTGGTTTATTTAACTTAAACAAACAAACCCTGAAGAGTGATTTGATAATGGGTTTTTAAGGACACAAAGACATTTGTTATTTAGGGAACAGTCTGTGTCTAGATCTTCCCAAAGAATTCACAAGTTGCTTGGAGCTCACAGACCTTGGCCTTCAGGGAGAGTCCTAGAAAATGGAAGAAGGAAGGCCATCAAGTCTGCCATCAAGTCCATTTGGTACCTAAATCATTTCAGAGAAATGAAATCTCACTCATTCTTAAAGAGAGAGAATTGATCCTAGATGGGATTAACAATGGAGTGACATAGAGGAACTGGATCTGAAGCCTGATCTTGAAGAAAAGTTGGTGATTGACACCAGAAAAGTTCAGAGCCAGAAAATGTGAAGAGGCTGACTGCATAGCAGCTCTTAAGTCTTCAGAGATGACAGAATCTGCTTCAGTTACCTGAAGAGATTGACCTCCACGCAAGGTAGATAAGGACGAAAAATCTCATAATAAGCAACTTTAATTGACATGTGGGATGGCCTTGGCAGACAGAGAAGCTCAACCTACATCAAGATAAGCTTGGCTTGTGGTCAGCTGAAGGGCTTATTGAAAATTATTAGGAACAATTTCCATACCAGGAAGCTATGAAAGAGAGAAAAAATACACAAAGCACAAAATCTCCTTTGTGGGTTTATAGACTTTCCGCACTGTTAATGCAAAGGATTCATCACATTCTATAGAGTTAGTCCACATGAGACGAATGTGAGTTTATACTTCTGCAGGTCAATGTCCAATATCCTGTTCACCCAGGTCTCATGTACAAGAGGCAGGATCAATTTCAGGTCTCTTGGGTCATAGACAGGTTTCCTGGATAGGATATTGCTGTCTGTCTTCATACGCCACTGGACACAAACCTGACCACCTTTAGGTTTTCAGACTTATTTGAGGAGAAGAGAACATGATCTAAAGAGTCAAAGGGGGTAAGAAATAAGATTTAGTAGGCATCACATGTTGTTGTATTTTCCATTCATTTTTCTTTGGGGAGAGATTTTAATTGTCATGTGTTCTAGTGAAAAAGAAGTTTTACAGACCCCCTCTAGTACATAAGACCGGAGAACATTTTTTATATCTACTTCCAACTATCAGACAGAAGTGTAAGCAGCTCTCATGCTTTTAACAATGAATTGTTAGGGGTCTTTTAAAAAACACCAAGAGTTATGGTCACCCTTTACTTCTTTTATTCCTTACTATATGTGATGATAAGCCATTGCCTATAGAATGATCTAATGTGTACTTGTGTCTCAAGTCCATGTCTGTTAATTAATTGAGAAAACATTCTTTACGGAGTGGAGTCAATATACATCACAGGTTAGCCTCAGAAAGTGTTATTTGGCTTTCTGGAATTTGGTTCTGCTCTAAATCAAGACTTTCAGTGTAAAAAGTTTAAATTTCCATAGGTGGCTTTGCATCAGTCAGAACTGAAATAGAGCCTGTTACTTATAAGAGGTTGTGAAGAGCAACTAATTCAAGACACCTGGGAGTTTTTCCCATCAGATAGTTAATGGAAAAACTAGCACCATGATATGTTAAATTTTCTTTGCGTGTAATACATCAGGGTACCTTTGTCATCCCTATATCTGGATAATCCCAAATGGAACTAGACTCAGGAGTAGAATTGGGATGCACTTGAGCCTGTGAACACTAGGTGGCATCTGTTTCTTTGTGCGCTTGATCAGTAGATGGATAGTGCTTCAGTTAGACTTGTGCATTGAGAAAGGAATGGACAAAAATGTTCAATCTGTGATCTTTGTTCTTTTGTAGATTTGCGTGAGTTAAAATGGCACCTGTGACTCATAAACCAGGGTTAGTATTATAGGTGAGATGTAGCAAGTTCTTGGTAGATATAAAGACTCCTTGTAAGGACAGCAGTATCTAAGAAATATTATTTACCTAACCTTCTCACCTTGGACATGAGATATCTAGGGGATTTTAAAAGCTTATGACTTTATGAAGATAATAAAAAAGGTTGGCCGAGAAGGAATGTACCTGTTTAATGGAATGAGAATTACTATACTATGTAAATTTAAATGGTAACAAGTGAAGGTGCGGTGGAGGAAGGCATGGTAGTCCACTACAGTATTCTTGCCTGAACAATCCCTTGGACAGAGGAGCCTGGCAGGCTACAGTCCATCGGGTTGCACAGAGTTGGACATGACTGAAGTGACTTAGAACACACACGCACGGAGGAATGGTATTAATTTCCAATATTATGTTGATAGATGTTGGTAAAACCATGTAATCATTGTAGGTAAGGGCTTTATTTCTCATCTAAACTAACCTGGTTTTCTTAAATTTTTTGATTCTAGGTTCACACCATGGAAGGATTAATGTTCTTCTTTTCCATGTTTAAGCTGATGATGTTTTGTTCTTGAGTCATGAACCTCTGCTGCCCTGCAAAACCTCCTATAAAATCCCTGATGGTTGAGTCTCCCTGGAAGTTCTTTATTCTTCTGTCCTCAGTTCTGCAGCTGTGTCTCTACTCTGAGTAATGCTTTAGCAGGATCGTTCCCTCTCTTATTCAGCAATTTTATTTTTGCCTCCCTTTTTGTGAAACTTCTGCAACAACTGCAGATACAACGTGAAAACTGGTCTCCCATGTTATGGAAATGTAGATGTCAAGTTCTGCTATCAAAAGGAGCAATCCTATAGATAGATCCTGCATAGTTGGGTGCAGGGTTATTACTGAAAAAATGAGCTCACTGCTGACTCGAATGGAGTCTTAGCCCTGCTTTGTTCCTGGGTTTTCTTCATGATCTTAATAACCATCATGTGATAACATTACTTTAGAGGAGGAAAAGAGGACTTTTCAAAATTGTGATCAAAGTCAGTGTCAGAATCTCTTGTTATTGACCCCTTCATCTTTCCACAATCAGAAACAGCTCCAGTATTTTACTCTTTAATAATTTCATTCGGTTTGAGCACAGCCTTAAGAATCTCTCTTTGCCCCCAAGCCGGAAGCTATGGAGGACTGCTTAGGTTGCCAGTGTTGCTCAGGTGTGGTAGGAAGGCTGGTATCATGGTGATATTGGCTGCTGCTGCTGCTGCTGCTAAGTCGCTTCAGTCGTGTCCGACTCTGTGCGACCCCATAGACGGCAGCCCACCAGGCTCCCGTCCCTGGGATTCTCCAGGCAAGAACACTGGAGTGGGTTGCCATTTAAGGGGCAAATTGGACTCATTTAATATATAAGATGGTTTGCAACTTGTATTGAGGATGGTACATTTAAGAATGGAGAAATGCATGGGTGAACCTATGGTTGATTCGTGTTGGTGTTTGGTAGAAACCAACATAATACTGTAAACAATTATCCTTCAATTAAAAATAAATAAATTAAAAAAACTGAGAAACTGATCTAAAAACACTCACAAATACAGTTGTCAAATATTGAGGTAGAAAATTTTAACGTGCCAACAATGTGAATCTCCACTAGTGGGTATCCTGTACACCTTAAAGAGTAAATCTTAAATACCAAAATACTGCAAATTTTACAGATAATTATAAGAGATGAATAACTTCAATATAAGGAAAACTCTGCAAAGCCTTGACAAAACCCCAAGTGCCAAATGTGTTTACAATACTCTCTGTTAAGGGAAGGGAGAAGCATGAAGAAAACTTATAAAACAGAAACGGGCAAACAAAGGCTTGCTAACATTCTTACTGCCATCATCAATCTTTTTCTCTAGGGCTGATGGTTGTATGTAAGACATGCACATTCATCTATCCACAACAATCCGTGCAGAGCATGGGACAGTGTATCTCTGTCTGTGAATGCTTGCCACGCTTTGCTGGGGAAAATGAACTCCTGATATTTGGGAAGAAACAGCTTTTGCTTTTTTTTGGCAAAGCAACGGTATGCTTGCCATTTAAGGTTCTTAGCTACTTTGTAGACAAACAAAAGGAGTCTATTGCTATTGGCAGCTTATAGAAGCAGAGAAAGTATTTTTGAAAAAAAACATATTTGGTGCATAAATATGCTAAAGCAGAGGTACCAATTGCAAGTTTGCAAACATTGAGAATGACTTTTAATACTTATGTTAGGAGATGTAAAAGCACTGGAGTTCTCAGAGTTTTTATTGTATGAAAAGGAAGAAATGAGCAGATTTTGATATCAGCCAGTCAATGGAGAAAACCATACAATGCTGAGATAATCAAATCGGTGAAGGATTGTGAGGACCTTGAAAACATAATAAAGCCTGAACCTAAGCTCTTGCTGGTTATTTCTCATAAAGTGTCTTCCTTTTCCTTGAAAGGCATACTGTCTCTCCATTTAACACAAGAAGTTCACTTCCTTTGTATGGCTGCACATCAGCCATTGCAGTGGCCAGAGAGGAAATATTGTTTAAAAATTTTTAAATTTTATTTTGTGACACTGGTGGGATCTCGGGAACTATGTTGAAAATTAAGTGCTGGGGGGAGTCCCAAAGGAAATGCTTCTCTTGATTCTGCTTTTGGAAATTGCAGCTGATCAGTATGATGATGCTGCATTGACAATATGTTTTCTGGACTCTGTGTGACATGTATTTCCTCAAAAAGATGAATGCTTCTAATAAAAATAAAAGAAGAACTGGCACAACTAGAATATCAGCCAAAGTACATTATTAGGGAGTCTTCAGAGTCTCCAGGGAGAAAATGCATTTAATAATAATTTAACAAATATTTATTCACCACCTACTTTATTTCAGACACTGTGCACGCAGTGACAAATAAAACAGAAAAAACCATGGCTTGATTAGAGCTTATATTCTAGTGGAGGAAGACTGACAATAAATAAGTAAATACTTAAGTAATTTAAATGTTGTGTTAAGTTTTTATTCCTCTTATAAGAGAGGAAAAGTATTTTTTCCTCTAACCATTCTGTTCTTGACTGAGACCACCATAATAAAAAACAGATCAACAAGAGAAAAGCAAATAATTTAATAACTTGTGTATCTCACATATACTCAGGAGTTCAGTTCAGTTCAGTCACTCAGTCGTGTCCGACTCTGCGACCCCATGAATCACAGCACGCCAGGCCTCCCTGTCCATCACCAACTCCCGGAGTTCACTCAAACTCATGTCCACAGACTCAGCGATGCCATCCAGCCATCTCATTCTCGGTCGTCCCCTTCTCCTCCTGCCCCCAACCTTTCCCAGCATCAGAGTCTTTTCCAGTGAGTCAACTCACCGCATGAGGTGGCCAAAGTATTGCAGTTTCAGCTTTCGCATCAGTCCTTCCAATGAACACCCAGGATCGATCTCCCTTAGAATGGACTGGTTGGATCTCCTTGCGGTACAAGGGACTCTCAAGAGTCTTCTCCAACACCACAGTTCAAAACCATCAATTCTTCGGCGATCAGCCTTCTTCACAGTCCAACTCTCACATCCATACATGACCACGGGAAAAACCATAGCCTTGACTAGACGGACCTTGGTTGGCAAAGTAATGTCTCTGCTTTTTAATATATTATCAAGGTTGGTCATAACTTTCCTTCCAAGGAGTAAGCGTCTTTTAATTTCATGGCTGCAATCAGCATCTGCAGTGATTTTGGAGCCCAAAAAAATAAAGTCTGACACTGTTTCCACTCTTTTCCCATCTATTTCCCATGAAGTGATGGGACCAGAAGCCATGATCTTTGTTTTCTGAATGTTGAACTTCAAGCCAACCTTTTCACTCTCCTCTTTCACTTTCATCAAGAGGCTTTTAAGTTCCTCTTCACTTTCTGCCATAAGGGAAGTGTCATCTGCATATCTGAGATTATTGATATTTCTCCCAGCAATCTTGATTCCAGCTTCTGCTTCTTCCAGCCCAGCGTTCCTCATGATGTACTCTGCATATAAGTTAAATAAGCAAGGTGACAATATACAGCCTTGACGCACTCCTTTTCCTATTTGGAACCAGTCTGTTGTTCCATGTACAGTTCTCACTGTTGCTTCCTGACCTGCATACAGGTTTCTCAAGAGGCAGGTCAGGTGGTCTGGTATTCCCATCTCTTTCTGAATTTTCCACAGTTTATTGTGATCCACACAATCAAAGGCTTTGGCATAGTCAATGAAGCAGAAATAGATGTTTTTCTGGAACTCTCTTGCTTTCTCCATGATCCAGCGGATGTTGGCAATTTGATCTCTGGTGCCTCTGCCTTTTCTAAAACCTGCTTGAACATCTGGGATTCCACGGTTCACATATTGCTGAAGCCTGGCTTGGAGAATTTTGAGAGACCCAGGGAAATTGAGCCCCAGCCACCAGTTTAAATACCATATTCAGCTAAAGATAAAAGAGACCTGTTGAGGGGTAAGGGAGGGCAGTTATGGGAGGTTTCCAAGAAAAGCACCATAAATAAGGGTAAGGTTTGTCATATAAGGTTTAAGTGGGCAACTTCTCCACTGATAAGACTATCTTGTGATTTAGTCATTCTTGTATTCCTGGTACAGACGAGACTCTTACGAATGGACATTTCCTTTATAAATGTAACTTTCCCTTAAAAAAGTTAACTACTCTCTTGTTTTCAGAGCTTCTACGCTGCTCTTTCTCAAAAATTATCAGCTCAAAAATAATCTTTATGCCAAAGAGGCATATTCTGGAATGTCTTACTCTTCTCTCCTTCACTTAGTGCCTTAAAACAGGTGTTCATTTTTCCCTTGATCTCAAGGGTTAGGAACGGGGTGGGTTTGGCTGGAAAGGCATCTCTGATCCACATGGTATCAGCCGGGATGGCTGGGCATTGAAGATTTACTGCCAAGATGGCTTCCACACTCACACGACTACTGTCTTGGTGATTCTGGCCTCTTTCTTGCTATGCGGGGTCTCGTCATTGGACTTAACATGAGTGACTCCATCTTTGACCCAGTCTGATTACTTTAACAGATTTCTCACAAAGCAGTTGTCATACTTTTTACATGGTGTCTGACTGCCAAAACCCACAAAGCTAGAATAGTTAAGGGTGATCCTGGCAGTGTTAAAATGTCATTTTTCATGTATTTGAGTGGTCAAATCAATCTCAGTGTCCACCTAAATTCAAGAAGGGGTTGAGAAATAAATAGGTCTCTTAGTAGTTGAGTGGCAAAGTCACATAGAAGAGCAGGTCTACCTGTCTGTGGAAAATATATGCATAGGCTATATGCTTGAAGGAGATGAACCATAGGAGGGTGAGAGTGGTGGGAAAGATGGAAATGTTTTCAGTTAGGGTAGTAGCCATGAGAAAGAGAGGGAGAAGAGCATTCCAGTTAGAGTCCAGTAGGTTCTAGTTAGAGTAAACCTATATAGAAATGGTCAGTTTACATTTACATAATACTCCATCAACAGTATTGATACCAGAAGTTGGCAAGCTGAGACAGAAATTCAACTAGTCTTATTCATACACCTTGTCTGGACATTTGCTTCATTCAGCACATCCTTAGTCATTTAACAGGCTTCCCTGGTGGCTCAGAGGTTAAAGCGTCTGCCTCCAATGAGGGAGACCCGGGTTCGATCCCTGGGCTGGGAAGATCCCCTGGAGAAGGAAATGGTAACCCACTCCAGTATTCTTGCCTGGAGAATCCCATGGACGGAGAAGCCTGGTATGCTACAGTCCACGGGGTCGCAAAGAGTCGGACACGACTGAGCAACTTCACTCACTCACTCACTCACTTGGCCATTTACATTCTTCATTTCTGCCTAGTTATTTGCTGAATGTAGAATGCTGAATGTTTAGATATGGTTGTAGTGCCAGGTTCCTCAATCTCATATGCAAGTGCAGATATATCAAAATGGATATTGCCTGTGAATTCCATGTTCCAAGTAATCAGATCAGGGCTGTAGATGGTGGCACTGTGAGACAGAGCAGAGAACTCGTCAAGGCATTTTATGATAATGTCCATGACAATCAAGAAGTGTTTTGTTTCTTAACGTTTTTGCAGAATCATCATGGATTATTGACCACAACTTCTTAAAGGCTTCCCAAGAAGTCATGTACACTATTGGCAGGTTATGAGGTTATGTTAAGTAACTCAGTGGTTACAGAATTTGTTTGATTTTCCAACACCGGAATCCCTCCCAAACCACCAATCCTTGCTCCACATAATGCCTCCAAGTAAAAAGTCCCCAAATGTGTCATTTAACATGTGTTGTATCAGTGGCTTTCATTTTTCTTTCTTTTGTTTCATAAGAATTCTAGTGGGCTTTTTAAGTGTACCTTCAAATATTCTGATTCAGTAAGTCTGGAAGAAAGCTGGGTACCTGTATCTTCAAAACCCTCCAGATCATTGAAGAAAATGCTTAGAGGGTGTATACGACTCTGAATTAGTGGCCCTATGGTTGTCCATGGCCACAGTATTAAAAAAAGATTGGTGGGCCATATAATACTCTGAGATCCAAGGTATGCTCAATATATTCAAAGACTATCATTGCATTTGGCTTTGCTATAATCCTGACTGGGGCTGAGTATTATCTCACTTTCATGTCTGAAGGACTTTACTGGGTGAAGTATTCTTGGATCACAGAGTTTTGTGGAGTTTTCTTTTTTTAGCACTTTGAATATATCATACCACACTCTCCGGCCTGAAAGATTTCTGCTAGGAAATCCACTGATAGCCTTATAGAGGTTTTTTTGTATAAGAGATTTTTTTTCTCTTGCTGCTTTTAAAATTCTTCCTTTGTCTTTGATTTTATTTATTTTTATTTTAATTAGAGGCTAATTACAATATTGTGGTGGTTTTTGCCATACATTCACGTGAAGCAGCCATGGGTGTACATGTGTACTCCATCCTGACCTTCCCTCCCACCTCCCATCCCTCAAGGTCATCCCAGTGCACCAGCCCTGAGCACCCTGCCTCATGCATCGAACCTGGACTGGTGATCTATTTCACATATGATAAAATACATTTTCAATGCTATTCTCTCAAATCATCTCACCCTCACCTTCTCCCACAGAGTCCAACAGTCTGTTCTTTACATCTGTGTCTCTTTTGCTGTCTCGCATATAGGGTCATCTTTACCATCTTTCTAAATTCCATATATATGTGTTAATATACTGTATTGGTGTTTTTCTTTCTGATTTACTTCTCTCTGTATAATAGGCTCCAGTTTCATCTGCCTCATTAGAACTGATTACAATGCATTCTTCTTAATAGCTGAGTAATATTCCATTCTGTATATGTACCACAGCTTTCTTATCCATTCATCTGCCGATGGACATCTAGGTTGCTTCCGTGTCCTGGCTGTTATAAACAGTGCTGTGATGAACATTGGGGTACACGTGTCTCTTTCAATTCTGGTTTCCTCAGTGTGTATGCCCAGCAGTGGGATTGCTGGGTTGTATGGCAGTTCTATTTCCAGTTTTTTAAGGCATCTCCACACTGTTCTCCATAGTGGCTGTACTAGTTTACATTCCCTTAGTTGGTTTTTAAATCCATTATCTTGTTATTTGTTTTGTATTTGTCCCTCTTTGTGGTATAGCCTGAAGTCATGCAGGTTGATTCCTCCAGTTCCATTCTCCCTTCTCAAGATTGCTTTGGCTATTCGAGGTTTTTTTGTAATTCCATACAAATTGTGAAATTATTTGTTCTAATTATCTGAAAAATACCGTTGGTAGCTTGATAGGGATTGCATTGAATCTGTAGATTGCTTTGCGTAGTATACTCATTTTCATTATATTGATTCTTCCGATCCATGAACATGGTATATTTCTCCATCTATTTGTGTCCTCTTTGGTTTCTTTCATCAGTGTTTTATAGCTTTCTATATATAGGTCTTTTGTTTCTTTAGGTAGATATATTCCTAAGTATTTTATTCTTTTCGTTGCAATGGTGAATGGAATTGTTTCCTTAATTTCTCTTTCTGTTTTCTCATTGTTAGTGTATAGGAATGCAAGGGATTTCTGTGTGTTAATTTTATATCCTGTGACTTTACTGTATTCATTGATTAGCTCTAGTAATTTTCTGGTGGAGTCTTTAGGGTTTTCTATGTAGAAGATCATGTCATCTGCAAACAGTGAGAATTTTACTTCTTCTTTTCCAATATGGATTACTTTTATTTCTTTTTCTGCTCTGATTGCTGTGGCCAAAACTTCCAAACTATGTTGAATAGCAGTGGTGAGAGTGGGCACCCTTGTCTTGTTCCTGACTTTAGGGGAAATGCTTTCAATTTTTCACCATTGAGGATAATGTTTGCTGTGGGTTTATCATATATGGATTTTATTATATTGAGGTATGTTCCATCTGTGCCTGCCCTCTGGAGAGTTTTTGTCATAAATGGATGTTGAATTTTGTCAAAGGCTTTCTCTGCATCTATTGAGATAATCACGTGGTTTTTATCTTTTAATTTGTTAATGTGATGTATCACATTGATTGATTTGTGAATATTAAAGAATCCTTGCATCTCTGGGATAAAGCCCACTTGGTCATGATGTATGATCTTTTTAATATGTTGTTGGATTCTGTTTGCTAGAATTTTGTTAAGGACTTTTGCATCTATGTTCATCAGTGATTAGCCCGTAGTTTTCTTTTTTGTGGCATCTTTGTTAGATTTTGGTATTAGGGTGGTGCTGGCCTCATAGAAGGAAGTTTACCTTCCTGTGCAATTTTTTGGAAGAGTTTGAGCAGGATAAGTGTTAGCTCTTCACTAAATTTTTGGTAGAATTCAGCTATGATGCCATCTGGTCCTGGGCTTTTGTTTGTTGGAAGATTTCTGATTACAGTTTTGATTTCTGTGCTTGTAATGGGGCTGTTAAGATTTTCTATTTCTTCCTGGTTCAGTTTTGGAAAGTTAAACTTTTCTAAGCATTTGTCCATTTCTTCCAAGTTGTCCATTTTATTGGCATATAGCTGCTGATAGTAGTCTCTTATGATCCTTTGTATTTCTGTGTTGTCTGTTGTGATTTCTCCATTTTCATTTCTAATTTTGTTGATTTGATTCTTCTCCCTTTGTTTCTTGATGAGTCTGGCTAAGGGTTTGTCAATTTTATTTATCTTCTTTAAGAACCAGCTTTTGGCTTTGTTGATTTTTGCTATGGTCTCTTTTGTTTTTTTTGAATTTATTTCTGCCCTAGTTTTTGTGATTTCTTTCCTTCTACTAACCCTGGGGTTCTTCATTTCTTCCTTTTCTAGTTGCTTTAGGTGTAGAGTTAGGTTATTTATTTGATTTCTCTCCTGTTTCTTTAGGTAGGCTTGTATTGCTATGAACCTTCCCCTTAGCACTGCTTTTACTGAATCCTATAAGTTTTGGGTTGTTGTGTTTTCATTTTCATTTATTTCTATGCATATTTTGATTTCCTTTTTGATTTATTCTGTGATTTGTTGGTTATTCAGAATTGTGTTGTTTAGCCTCCATATGTTTGTATTTTTAATAGTTTTTTTTCCTGTAGTTGACATCTAATCTTACCAGATTGTGATCAGAAAAGATGCTGGAGATGGTTTCCAATTTTTTGAATTTACCAAGGCTAGATTTATGGCCCAGGATGTGATCTATCCTGGAGAAGGCTCCGTGTGCACTTGAGAAAAAGGTGAAATTCATTGTTTTAGGGTGAAATGTCCCATAGATATCAATTAGGTCTAACTGGTCCATTGTATCATTTAAAGTTTGTGTTTCCTTGCTAATTTTCTGTTTAGTTGATCTATCCATAGGTGTAAGTGGACTGTTAAAGTCTCCCACTATTATTGTGTTGCTGTTAATTTCCCCTTTCATATTTGTTAGCATTTGCCTTACATATTGTGGTGCTCCTATGTTGGGTGCATATATATTTGTAATTGTTATATCTTCTTCTTGGATTGATCCTTTGATCATTATGTAGTGTCCTTTGTCTCTTTTCACAGCCTTTATTTAAAAGTCTATTTTATCTGATATGAGTATTGTTACTCCTGCTTTCTTTTGGTCTCTATTTGCGTGGAATATCTTTTTCCAGCCCTTCACTTTGTCTGTATGTGTCCCTAGGTTTGAGGTGGGTCTCTTGTAGACAGAATATATAGGGGTCTTGTTTTTGTATCCATTCAGCCAATTTTTGTCTTTTGGTTGGGGCATTCAACCCATTTACATTTAAGGTAATTATTGATAAATATGATCCCGTTGCCATTTACTTTGTTGTTTTGGGTTCGAGTTTATACACCTTTTCTGTGTTTCATGTTTAGAGAAGATCCTTTAGCATTTGTTGGAGAGTTGGTTTGGTGATGCTGAATTCTGTCAGCTTTTGCTTGTCTGTAAAGCTTTTGATTTCTCCTTCATATTTGAATGAGATCCTTGCTGGTTACAGTAATCTGGGCTGTAGGTTTTTCTCTTTTATCACTTTAAGTATGCCATTCACTTCTGGTTTGAAGAGTTTCTATTGAAAGATCAGCTGTTATCCTTATGGGGATCCCCTTGTGGGTTAATTGTTGTTTTTCCCTTGCTGCTTTTAATATTTGTTCTTTGTGTTTGATCTTCATTAATTTGATTAATATGTGCCTTGGGGTGTTTTGCCTTGAGTTTACCCTGTTTGGGACTCTCTGGGTTTCTTGGAGTTGGGTGGCTCTTTCCTTCCCCATTTTAGGGAAGTTTTCAACTATTATCTCCTCAAGTATTTTCTCATGGCTTTTCTTTTTGTCTTCTACTTCTGGGACTCCTATGATTCAAATATTGGGGCATTTAACATTGTCCCAGAGATCTCTGAGGTTGTCCTCATTTCTTTTAATTCTTTTTTCTTTTTCCTCTCTGCTTCATTTATTTCCACCATTCTATCTTCTACCTCACTTATCCTATCTTCTGCCTCAGTTATCCTACTGTTGGTTCCCTCCAGAGTGTTTTTTTATCTCAGTTATTGTATTATTCATTATTGATTGACTCTTTTTTATTTCTTCTAGGTTCTTGTTAAACTTTTCTTGCATCTTCTCAATCCTTGTCTCCAGACTATTTATCTGCAACTCCATTTTGTTTTTAAGATTTTGGATCATTTTTTACTATCATTATTCTGAATTCTTTTTCAGGTAGACTCCATATCTCCTCCTCTATTGTTTGGTTTGGTGGCTTTTATCATGTTCCTTTACCTGCTGAATATTTCTCTGCCTTTTCATCTTGTTTAGGTTGCTGTGTTTGGGGTCGCCTTTCTGTATGCTGGAAGTTTGTGGTTCCTCTTTATTGTGGAGGTCCCTCCCTGTTGGTGGGGTTGGAGGAGTGGCTTGTCAAAGTTTCCTGATTAGGGAAACTTGCTTTGGTGTTCTTGTGGGTGGAGCTGGATCTCTTCTCTCTGGAGTGCAATGAAGTGTTCATTAGTGAGTTTTGAGGTGTCTATGGGTTTGGTGTGACTTGGCCACCTGTATTTTAATGCTCAGGGTTATGTTCCTGCATTTCTGGAGAATTAGAATTAGAAACAAAATTGCAAAAATTATAAAAAAAAAAAATATATATATATGAAGTTTGCTTTAAAAATAGGGTCTTTTTTTCAAAGTAATATTAGGTTTTAAAAATGAAAGTTAAAGGAGTAATGAAGAACTTAAAAATAAAAAAATTAAAAAATGATAATAGTAAAATATACCTAGAAATTTCTCTGGAGTTGTTGAGGGCAGTGTGTGGTCAGTTCAGTTTCAGATAATTCCTTATTCCACCTTATACTTCTTCTCAAGGTCTATAGGTCCCTTCCAATGTAGTCAAGGCTAACTACAGGGTTTTACTCTATTGCACCTGTCACTTTCAAAGCCATTCCCTCTTCTTTGTTTAATTTGGCTTCCTCTGTTTGCAAGCCTCTTCAGTATATATCTCCTGCCCTCACACAAGGGGGCGAAGGTGGTCATTTATTTAGGCTCACTTGTTCAACTGTGCTGTGGGGAGGGAGGAACACTGCAAACAAATATCACTGGTGTGTGTGGGGAGTGCTCGCAGTGTCTGGGCTACATTGGGTTTGCCCACGCTCACAGCATGTGTGCTTTCCCAGTCTACACTGCTCAGGCTCCAGGTTGCTCTGCCAGGGGAACTGTCTAAGGCAGGCCCTGGGTTGTGTGCACTTCCCAGATCTACACCACTCAGTTTCAGGTTCTTGGGTACTCCACAAAGGCACAGACTCAGTTGGGCCTGCATTTTGTGCCCTTCCCAGATCCAAGCAGCTCAGGTGATGATGTGCTTGGCGAGCGCACTCTTTCCAGCTGGACAGTGCATCTTATCACCTCCCTGGTCCCAGCTGCTGTTTCCTTAGTGTGTAGTGGGAGCGCCATCTCAGGTGTGCTGTGTGTCTCTTCTGGGGAGCTGATCTCTGGCTGTGACCCTGATGCATGTCAACCATCCAGGATCCCAGGAAGACTTGGTTAACAACTGGGAGCCTGCTCGCAGTTTGGTCGCTGATGCAGTCTTGGTATCAAGACGTATATCTTGGTATCAAGGCTACCGTCTTTGGTATCCCCTTTTCTTCCAGCTCTGGCTGTCACCCGCCTGCCTCCCTGCCTCTGGTGGGAGATGGGCCAGTCCGCAGCTGGCTAACTCTCCTCTGGTATTTGCTCAGTCCTTTGTTCTGTGAGTGGACCCAGCAGTGCCTTAGGTTAGAGCTTTCTGAGGGAAAGTTCTCTCTCTCTTTTTCCTGTTTCTTTTTTTTTTTCTCTCTGGCTATCCCAGGGTTTGTGTTGCTATCTCATCTTAGCTCCCTCAGATTGCCCTCAGGGCATTCAGGCCATGTCCTTAGCCTAAGCAATGCAGCCTGCTCTTCCCTGTTCAACCCCCACTTGCTGGTGGTGGACACGAGTGTCTGGGCTATTTTTCCACTGGGAGTTGCCGTTAGGCACGTAATTTGTGGACTTTACTTTTTTCCTCCCGGTTATGTTGCCCTCTGAGATTCCAAAACTCCCCACAGACCCACTGGTGAGAGGGTTTCCTGGTGTTTGGAAACTTCTCTTTTAAGACTCCTTCCCCAGGACGGGTCTCCATCCCTAACTCTTGTCTATCTTTTTATCTTTTATATTTTGTCCTACCTCCTTTCAAAGACAATGGGTTGTCTTTCTGGGTGCCTGGTGTCCTCTGCCAGCATTCAGAAGTTGTTTTGTGGTATTTGCTCAGCAGTCAAATTATCTTTTGATGAATTTATCAGGGAGAAAGTGGTCTCCCTGTCCTATTCCTCCACCATCTTAGGGCCGCCCCCATCTTTGATTTTACATAGTTTTATTATAATATGTCTTGGTGCACCTTATTTTGGATTAAAATATTGGGGTGATCTATTAGCTCCTTGAACTAGGATATCCAAATTTCCCCCCTAATTTGGGAAGTTTTTAGCCATTATTTCTTTAAATAAACATTCTTTCTCCTTCTCCCTCTCTTCTCCTTCTAGCACACCAATTACTTGTAGTTTCTTTAAATAGTGTACCATGGTTTGTGTAGGCTTTATTTACTTTTTTTCATTCTTTTTCTTTGTTCTCCTCTGACTAGATAGTTTAAAATTATTCCTGTATTATACTTTACAGTTTCTTTCCTCTGCTTGCTCTATTCTGCTGTTGACATTCTCAATTCCTTTTTTTTAAAAAAAATTTCATTCATTGTATTCTTCAACTTCAGAATTTCTGTTTAGTTTTTTTTTTTCTTCTATAGTTTCTATCTCTTTGATTCAAAGAGTTAGATCTGGCAGACAGAGTGCCTGAGAACTTGAACAGAGGTTTGGAACACTGTACAGGAGATGTTGACCAAAACCATCCCAAAGAAAAAGAAATGCCAGAAGGCAAAGTGGTTGAGGAGGCCTTACAAATTGCCGAGAAAAGAAGTGAAAGGCAAAGGAAAAAAGAGAAAGATATACCCAAATGAATCCAGAGAAAAGCAAAGGGAGATAATAAAGGCTTCTTGATGGAACAATGCAAAGGAATAGAGAAAAACAATAGAATGGGAGAGATAGGAGATCTCTTCAAGAAAATCAAAGATAACGGGTAATATTCTGTCTAAAAATGGGCACAGTAGAGTACAGAAATAGCAAAGACCTAACAGAAGCAGAAGAGATTAAGAAGAGGTGGCAAGAGTACACAGAAGAACTATACAAAAAAGGTATTAATGACTCAGATAACCATGATAGTGTGGTCACTCACCTAGAGCCAGACATCCTGAATTATGAAGTCAAGTGGGCCTTAGGAAGCATTATTATGAACAAAGCTAGTGGAGGTGATGGAATTCCAGCTGAACTATTTCAAATCCTACAAGATGATTCTGTGAAGTGCCACAGTCAATATATCAACAAATTTGGAAAACTCAGCAGTGGCCACAGGACTGGAAAAGGTCAGTTTTCATTCTAATCCCAAAGAAAGTGCCAAAGAATGTTTAAACTACCATGTAATTGTGCTCATTTCAATCTGCTTGCTAGCAAGATAATGCTCAAAATCCTTCAAGCTGGGCTTCAGCAGTACATGATCTGAGAACTTCTAGATATACGATCTGGATTTAAAGAAGGCAGAGGAGCTAGAGATCAAATTGCCAACATTCATTAGATCACAGAAAAAGCAACGAAATTCTAGAGAAACATCCACTTCTGCTTCATTGACTCTGCTGAAGCCTTTGACTGTGTGGATCACAACAAACTGTGGAAAATTATTAAAGAGATGAGAATACCAGATCATTTTACCTGTTTCCTGAGAAACCTGTATGCAAGTCAAGAAGCAACAATTTGAACCAGATATGAAACAACAGACTGGTTCAAAATTTTCAAAGGAGTATGTCAAGGCTGTATATTGTTGCCTTGTTTATTTAACCTCTATACAGAGTACATCATGTGAAATGCTGAGCTGGATGAATCAAAAGCTGGAATCAAGATTGCTAGGAGAAATATCAACAACCTCAGATATCAGATGATACCACTCTCAATGCCAGAAAGTGAAGAGGAACTAAAGAATTTCTTAATAAAGGGGAAAGAGGAGAGTGATAAAGCTGGCTTAAAACTCAGCATTCAAAAAACCAAGTTCATGGCATCTGGTCCCACCGTTTCATGGCAATTAGTTGGGGAAAAAATGAAAGCAGTGACAGATATTCTTTTCTTGTGCTCCAAAATCACTGCAGATGATAACTGCAGCCTTGAAATTAAAAGATGCTTGCTCCTTGGAAGAAAAACAATGACAAACCTAGACAGGATATTAAAAAGCAGAGACGTCTCTTCGCTGACAAAGGTCTGTACAGTCAAAGCTATGGTTTGAATGTAGCCATGTATGAATGTGAGAATTGGACCAACCATAAAGAATGCTGAAGAACTGATGCTTTCAAACTGTGGTTCTAGAGAAGACTCTTGAGAGTCCCTTGAACTACAAGGAGATAAAACAAGTCAATCCTAAGGAAAATCAACCTTGAATATTCATTTGAAGGATTGATGCTGAAGCTGAAGCCTCAATATTTTGGCTACCTGATACACAGAGTTAACTCATTGGAAAAGACCTTGATGCTTGGAAAAAGTGAAGGTAGGAGGAGAAGGGGGCAACAGCAGATGAAATGGTTGGATGGAATCACTGACTCAATGGACATGAGTTTGAGCAAATTCCAGGAGATAGTGAAGGACAGGGAAGCCTGGTGTGCTGCAGTCCATGGGGTTGCAGAGTTGGACATGACTTAGTGACTGATCAACAACAGTCTGTTATACTTCTCATTTTGTCCACATATTATTTTCTTAATTTCTCTGAATTGTCTTTCTCTATTCCCTTGTAGCTCATTGAACTTCATTCATAAAAGCTATTTTGAACTCTTTATCAGGGAAAATGCAGATTTTCATGTCTTTGGGATTGTCTTGTATAAAATGGCTGTGATATGTGATTTTGTATTTCCTTGATTTTTCACGTTCCTTGAAGTCTTGTGTTGTTGTCTCCACATTTGAAGTAGCCATCATCTCCTTCAGCTTCACTGCCTGACTTTGGAAGAGAAAAACCTTCTATCAACCTTTCTCGGGATTGAGAGGATTACTCAGACCCTCAGACCTTCTCTGTGGATACACTGCTCTATACTTCTTGTTCTCTCATGTGGCAGAATTCTTAAACTTGTGTGCTTTCTCTTGATTCTGCAAAGCCAGCCTGAATGTTGACATCTTCTCTTTTCCTTTTCCTAGTGTGGTGCTGAATGCTCAAGTCTGTGGCCTCTCCCCAGTCACAGATTTGGGTCAGCTTTGGGCCAGTTTTCTGTGTGTGTTCACCAGCTATCTGTAAAAGCTCACACTACCTGCCTTTGGGATCATACACAGGGAGCCAGCTGTGAGGTAGGGGGTATATGGGGCTAAGTGCATGGGAGTGCTGGGATTCCTTGTGGGTCAGCTGGTTGGATGTCCAGGCATGGAGTCCCCAATGGCTTGTGGGCAGGCCTCTTGATGGAGTCCACGATGCCATTGGTAGGCTTGTCCCGAGCCCTGGCTGCTGGTGTCCTAGCTGCTCATCACCGCATCCCCCAGTCACAACTCCCTACTCTGGATGCCGCAAGAGAGACTTAGGGATGTGTGGCAGCTTCCTGCAGAGCTGGGGAAGCTGGGTGCTCACTCCCACACCTGACTTTCTCTTGTGGGAGAAATCATGGACTGAGAAGGGCTCTCGTGTGCTGGGAGGTGCTGTCTTGGGAGAGGGGTGATGTGGTTAAAGCCAAGCTCTTTTTCTTGCCCTCTTGCAGGGGTCCAATCTCGGAGATTTTTGCTCCTGCAGTGTGCTAAAACTTTTCCCCTAGATTGCTGTACCTCCACAGAGGCTCATTTGTCTGGTGGGGTTGTGTAAGTTATTGTTCTCCAGGGGTCCTCAGACCATGGCTGAGAGAGGCTGGTTGTGGCCTCTGGATACTTAGGGTTCACAGGGTTTGTTTGCTTACTCCAGGAGGCACACATGGATAAGATTCCTGGGACCTTGAATTTTGAGGCTGATAACAGAAACAAAACCAAATGGGTTGTAGCCAAGTCACTGGGGATAGGGAGCTGTTTCTGGATCTATAGCCAGGATCCTGGTCAGTGAATCACCTCCTGCATGCAACCTGTTTTCTGAAAATGGCTTTCCTCTCTCTTAGACTGCATGGGGGTTTTCACAGTATCCTACTGGGATCCCACAACTCCCACAGGTCACTTTTATATGTGGATGGATGCCAAATTATTGTTGTCTAAGGATGTCTTATATGGTGGCTTCTCAGACTTGGATTCTTTTTTGTGAGTTGCTCATAGTCTGGGAGGGAAGAAACTGAAGCAAAAGCTTAGTACAAATGGTGAGAGAAATGTTAGATTAATGCAGGCTTGGGTACCAAGGGAGTCAAGGAGAAGGGGATACTCTCACAATAAATCATGCAACCAACTTTGTCCATGGTTACTCTTTGCTTCACTTCTAGGCAGGTTTAAAATTCAGTTTAAATGGTTTCCAAATGCTTCATGAAATTTTCTTAGCAATGTTAGTCTCATATCTGTGCAAAGATGTAGTAGAAATTCTTATTGCTTGCAAAATTATATTTCTCATAAATGATTGCTGGCTTGCAATTACATTACTTGGTGTAGATAGCTTTGATCTATTCATGTTAAGAGAGAATTGTATGAGAGGTAATATTTTAAGCTATATGAACTCTTTAACCTTAAATGTACACATACTTTTTGAAGAGTAGATTCAAGTGGTAGAAAGGAAAGAGAGTCTGAAACCACTGGATACTTTGTTAAGCAGATGAGTGGAAGGTTGTACAGTAAAATAAGGATAAAGATAACCAAAGTAAAGGGGAAATACATAGAAAACTGTCCTAACTTACTTCACAATTTTTGCTTAAGGATCTCCCTCCTACTTCATATAAGCACAGGTAAGCATTGCTGCTTTAAGTTATTGTTGATGTAACCACAGAGGGGCCAGGGGTTTCAGCCAAAGCAAACAACGTGGACAACTCATTGACCCCTCGTGCTGTCAAGACCACGATACCCTTTCCTTGTGACCTGAAACCTGTCTTCCTGCCTTGTCTCCTTGTCCTTCTTGCCTCCCATTGATTCCTGACTTCACTCCCTCTCAGTCTGGTATCTTTGAACATGGACAGTTTTCTGACTGAACCAAGGCTTCTTTCTTGTGTTTCCTCTCATAAAACCCTCTGGTTGATACACCTGCCTCCTGAAAAACTAGCAGTGGTTCTAGGACCCCAGAGGTGAAACACATTTAGAATTCTGGTTTCTGGGATCATGATAATAATTAATCATCTGACTAAGGTACTGTCTTATAGTTCCTTTGAGACAGTCAGTGTTTCTCCAAGGGTGATTCATGGACCACCTGCAGCAGACATCAGCTGAGGGGGTTTATTGAAACTGTAGATTCCTGATCCTATTCCAAAACAGAACATCTAAGGGTGGACCCTGGGGATTCTTAGGTTTGCTGAAGTTTAAGACTCCTGGGAAAGCTACTACAGTACAATTCTGTAGGACTGAAGCATTTGAAAAGGATTGACTAACATTTAAAAGGGCTCCCTCTTCAGAAAAGCAGGACACTCAAAAGGCACAAGGGGGAGGGAACGGGAAACAGCGATGCCCAAAGAGACTGTGAGGGTCTGTTGAAACAGAGCATCACGCCTGCATCCAGTGGGCACCCACCAGGGATAGGGGAGGCTTCATGAGACAGCAGACCAGGGTGGGGATCACACGTCACAGCTGCCATCCTAACAGACAGTGTGCACATACACACCCACTAGGGGGAAGTGGTTGCTGATTCCACATCAGGATCAATTTTCCACTCGATTCCATGGGTATTTACTGAGTGGTGGTGGTTGCGGTTTAGTCGCTAAGTCGTAACTGACTTTTGTGACCCCGTGGACTGTAGCCTGCCAGGCTCCTCTGTCTATGGGCTTTCCCAGGCAAGAATACTTGAGTGGATTGCCATTTCCTTCTCCATTTACTGAGTACTTACTGTGTATTTATTATTGAACTATTTCTTTTCCATAGAAAAAGACCAGGGGTCTGCCTTTGAGGAGCTTATGATTTAATTGGGAAACCTCTTGGAGAAGAGTCCAAGGAAGGCAAGCAGTCAACTGCTAGGAGGGCATCAAATTTTGTGGCATAAACAGTGAAAGGAAAAAGTCCGTATGATCTTTGTGTTTTCACAAATAGTGATTACTGCTGATTGTCACTGGTCACATCTGTCTCTCATGTCAGGATCAGTGTCAGAAGCATCATCTTTTGCACAGTTCCACTGTGTTTTCTCCTGCAGGCCCTTGGGTATGGAGACTGCCAGGAACCCTGGCAGTGATGAAGCAGCTTCATGAAGTTTTCTTTGTCTGATGCTTTCTTTGTGTTGTTGAAGGGTGCAAGCTGCCAGAATGAATTACAATTCCCTCTGGACTCCACTTGAATTCAGATCCTACTTGGTTAATTAATTTGTTGCTGTCCTTGTTCTACCTCTTGCCATTGTCTTTGTCCATATGGTGCTGGGTTACAGCCTTGAATAATCAGAGATGGCAGCTCCTGGCACATGGTGAGAGCTCCATAAATACGCATTCATTATCCCTCTTATTGTTCTCATTGTTCCCTCCCCTGATGTGCAAAGTTATATAAGAACACAGAGACATGTTTCTTCTCATGGAATCCTAGGGTTCATGAGACAGTTCAAAGATTATGTAGTTTAATTTAATTAATTTGATATTAGAATCCTCTCTACTATATTCCTGACAAATATCCAACCAGGTGGCTCCATCCAGTCCTGTTCTTTGCATCATATTTGTGTCTTCCTGGTCAGCTTAGAACACTGCTTGAGAACATGAGCAAGGTCCCAGGGAGGGTTCCTCCAGAATCCTTCATACCACAGAGGGCCCAGCAGCTTAGTTTATTCTCAGATGCAGAGCTGCCCATGGTTGTCATGTGGCTCATCTCTAGGACCTAGCATTCAAACTGGAACTTGATTTTGCCAGTTTTGAAGCAAACTCTCATGTCCCTCTACACTTTTGTCTTCAGTAGTACAAGGAGCAGACCTTCAGTACATTCCCCAGACATACTTCTTCTGCCTCAGGCCTTCAGACACACCCCATCTGAACTCTGTGTATGTTTATACTTGTGTGTGTGTGTGTGTTGAGGAGAATTGGTAGAAGCAGAAACTGAGGTCATAAGCTCAGAGCAGTTGGCTTGGGGTCAGAATATCTAGATTCAGTTTTCAACTCAGACTTGCTGGTGGCCTTGAGATGTTCATTGAGCTTCTCATCTCTCAAATAGTAATAATATTTATTATGCAATTTCTTCAGTGATGCAAAGAGATGGGGCTTAGAGCAGTGCTTGTCTCTCAAAAGGAGCTCATTTTAATCCCTCATGAACTGAGGCTTTCCTGGGTTTGGCTGAGGTTGTGAAGCTTGAGAGAGTCAATGCTGCGAATCACTGGCAAGAGAAATGCCTCCAACTGCTTCCACAAGGGTGGGGGGAGATTAACACAAAGTTAGTCCTCAATATTTATTGTCTTAAACATCGTGATGGGGGAAGACTTGGACAAGACTTTACAGATGGTGGTGTTCATTTCCTTTATCTCAGTCACGTGTGCAATCTGACTTAGATGCAAAGACCTGCCTGTCAGCCCTGTTGTCCTTCTACCACAGGCGCTGCCTCCCCCTTAATCTGGTTGCTTGGAGGTATTTTTCTTGAGCCTGTCTGCCACCTTAAGTGCGCAGTCTTGTTGGATGTGACAGATAAACACAATAACAAAACAAAACCACCTTCTGTTTCATATGTAGGCTTAGATCCTCTTAGCACAGAATGGGGGATTTCAAGGTAGGGAGAATGAAAGAGTCGACGGACTGCATTCTCAGCCCTGTTCCCCCTCCTCACATCCCAAATACAAAGCTGCCAGTATCCATCACATCACATTGCTCCCTTTCTCAACTCCTTGGCCTCTGGGGCCAGGGTAAGGGTTTGTGTTCATGTCAGAAGAGGTGAGGTTCAATGTGAATTTTTGCGTGTCCTGCTACTAATGACCTGCAGCTTCACCCAGAGAGTTTCCCCAGTAGATTTCTCTGTTCCTCTGTAAAGAGAATCCCACCTGTTTGTCAATTCCACCTTGAACATACTCCAGACAGAATTTTTGTTTTCTTAAATGGAGCAATGTTTGAAATATTGACATTAGTCAAGAGGAGAGCAAATGACCAGTCAAGACACCCTTTTAGCCTGTGGATGCTCTGCATTGGACAGTGGAGAGAAACATTACTGAGTTCAGAAGCGTTAGGAAAGGTAATTCTTGGGAAGGTTTTTTGTCCAAGAGTGACGCCTCAGCAAAATTTCCTTTATGACAAAAGAGAGAAATGAGCCCTTCTACTTATCTGACGGAAAGATGGGAAATAATATGTTGTGCCTGGGGCAGCCTGGGCCAAGGAAGGTGTGTGAGCTTGGGACCCAGACAGATGGATTTAAATCTTGACCCTGCCACGTCATATCATGAGTTACTTCATACCTTTCAACCTCAGAAACAATACCTATAAAATTGAGGGTGAGGGGTACAATGTAGGGATCTGAGATTAAATAAATACATAACAGAACTTTTCACAGTGCCTGGCTTAAATGTGCTTTTACTCCCTCCCCTTCCTGTCCCTTGACTTACCTCATTTTGGCTTATCTTCCTTTTCTTGCCTTTTCATGTCGTAGAAGTTTTCTTGGTGATGAAGAGAGTCTTACATACTTGCAGAAGAATTAGCCATCTTCATCCAGCTATTTGAAAGTTGATGAGAGGCTCGTCTACTCAAAACTATACCCTCAGCCTCCCCCTCACTTTCCCAGCTTTGTCACAATATCTAAATTATTCTATGAGTCACTTTTGGTGGGGTGTGAAGGGGTGGTCAAGACACAGGAGGTTTCTGTTACACAAATGTTATGTGATGTTAAGCACTAAAAGTCTTTGACAACTAAGCATGGGTTAGCAATGTCAAGAGGATGGAGACAAATGGGCCACATAAAAAGTTTGTTTAATGGAGGAGAGAAGGTGAGGGAGGAAGCAGAGCTGAGTGCTGCCTGGGAGGAGAGGTGTAGGAAGAAACAATTGAATTTCACAAGCTCCCTGGACTTGTCAGTGATGGTGGGTAACGTGAAGTCATGAGGAAGGTGAAGCTAGGGCAGGAAACAAGCCTGTATCATATGGAATTGGGGCCTCTACCATATATTTATGAGAGTTTATGTCTTATGTGTTTTTATTACTACATTTACATCTTGGCTCCCAGAAATGTAAATAGAGATAAAGAGGCTGAAGTGTTTTTTTTCCTTCTTTTTTTCTTTTAGCATCAGAAGTTAACTGTTTGGCAAATGATTATTTGGTATGCACTTAATAGCACCATAGTGTCCAACTCAGCCCATTTGAATGAATAGTATTTCCCCAGGAGAACTTTATTCACTCTGGCTTGATGGCACTAGGAAATAATTTTAGCTTCTAAGCAATATATACTCCTTTCCCTCCCCACTCCATCTCGTTTATTGCTGTAAATACTAAGGCAAGGATTTAAGCACAGAACCCAGGGCTATTTTATCTTGCTCATCATTAGTATTTATATACACAAATAAACACCTCTTATCAAATTGTACCAAGGGTGAAAAATGACAGTGAATAGTTACATGTTAATGTATTTACATATAATGCTGGCATACTCTAAAAACATAGGGTTTGGGTTGTTAATGAAGCATGATTGGGCTAAGAAATATTAATAAGGTCTCCATACAGCTTTTTGTTAATATCTGAAAGTATTTCTGCATCTCATTTTCATTGGGAAAAGAGAGATGTTAACAATTCAGGGTCTAATGGTCAAATGATTCTTCTGCTACCCAGATACTGTCATTAATGCAGCACGATTATACTGATGGATCTTTCCAATTTTGTCAGTTCCTTTCGTGTCATTATTCCTTCAGCTGGTTAGTTTCTGGCTTTCATATCAGCCTTCCCACTCCAAATCTTCCCTCCCCCTAAAAAGCAGTTAACAGTGCTCACATTTCTGTTGCTAATCTTTGGTTTATTAGATCTTTTCCTATAATTGCATTTCAGGGGCTCTATTGAGCTGCAGGAATAGTTGGTGTATGTCAGGTATTATTGTAAGACTTGAGGATGGTAATCCTGGGCTTTACAAGGTAAGACAGATGTGGTATTGGGGAAAAATAGATTGTTGATGGTGAAGCTTAGTAAGAAACATTTGTTTACCTTCCAGCCTTGGTTGTTAAATTAAATTATGACTTTGAGGAACAGGGGCTCTAAATTCTTTCTTCCTGTCTTGAAAACATATTCAGCTCGGATTCTATGCTGGGTCCTTTCCCTTACTCTGTGAGTGGCTGGCACCCTGATGAAGACTGCTGTCAGCTTAAGATAAATCATATTTCAAACATATATTTTTTTTCAAATTGGACAGCCAAAATTAGTGCAAAGAATGTCAGTCTGTTGCCAGATCTGTCAATATAAAGTTTAGATCACAGTTAACTGGTGCCAGTTTAGTTAACTACCTGACAAAAAAGGCTCATAATATGCCATGAAGAATGATTTCACTCTTAAAATGATAAATGCTCAAAGCCAGCAGGGATCCTGAAGCTGACACTGGCCCTTTTAAAAAGGAGTTGATAACATTATGGAATAATGGAAGGAAGGAAATCTTGACCTGGAAATAGATGGAGGCTGAAAATTTCTATCTTTATTTTACACAACTTATGTATTAGTATAAAAAGCCCCCAAGCACCCTCAGTCTGAAGGTGTGCAGAGATTTGTCATGTGATAAAACAGCCTCTTGGTTAGTTCAGGCTGCTTTTAAGGGCTGTGTTGATATTTCAAATTCCAGAAGGACAGAATGCAGGCTCAAGATGGTTTAGCAGTAGATATATTTTGTTGTGCTTCCCTGGTGGCTCAGTCAATAAAGAATCTGCCTGCAATGCAGGAGATGTGGGTTTGATCCCTGCGATGGGAAGATCCCCTGGAGAAGGAAATGGCAACCATCTCCATTATTCATTCTTGGGAAATCCCGTGGACAGAGGAGCCTGGTGGGTTACATTCCAAGGGGTTGCAAAGGATATGACTGAGAGACTAACCATCACCACTACTATATTTTGTTGTATTCTTTAGAGTAAGCTCATTTGTGTTAAAAAATAGAAGCTAAAGAAATAGTTCACAGGTTATTTCCTAGTTTTTCATGAATGCAAGGCAGATGTTTCTAGTCAGTTTGTAGCTTTCCTCCATGTGACAGTTCAGGGATTCATGCCCTTTTCATCTTGCAGATGTACCATCTTCCAGTCTAGACTCTTCGGTTTCAAACTGGAATGCAGGTATGTATCACCTGGGCAGCTTGTTAAATGAAGATTCTGTTTCATGAGGCCTGGGATGGCACCTAAGAGTTTGTATTCTAGTAAGTGCCAAATGATGTCAATGCTGCTGATTCATGGACTGGACTCTGAGAAGCAAGGAATCTAAAGGAATCTAAAATCATCAACTATGTCTAGCTGGTGAAAGAGATAAGAACGTGAAGCTTATGGGGGGGGGTGGTTTCTGTGGGACAGGCTTGGAAATGACATTGTTCATATCTGCTCACATTTGATTGACCAGAACTCAGAAGATGGTTACACTCACCTTTTGGGAGGCTGGGAAATGTAGGTTAGCTGTATTTTCAGGAGGAAGAAGAAACACATCTTTGTGAGCTTCCAGAAGTCTTTGCCACATTAGGTAATTTCAGGTGCTAGAGCTCATTTATTTTTATAACCTCATGATAATCCTATACAAGAATTCTTCCTAGATTTTCCTTTTCCTTATGATTTATTATGGGTTTCCCAGGTGGTGCTAGTGTGAAGGATCTATATGCCAACACAGGAGACATAAGAGACGCTGGTTAGATCCCTGGGTTGGGAATGTCCCCTGGAAGACGACATGGCAATCCATTCCAGTATTCTTGCCTGGAGAGTCTCATGGACAGAGAAGCCTGGTGGGCTACAGTCTATAGGGTTGCAAAGAGTAGGACACGACTGAGGTGACTTAGCACACACATGCTTTATTCTAATTAAGAAATAGTAAATTGTGTAGGAGGGATTCTGAATAAAAAAAAATTTTGCTTCAGAAAAAAAATGTTGACAGTTTGCTCTCCTTCTCTGGGAATGAGCATGGCTGGCACTTGTAAATAACTCATTTTTGAAGAAGCCTAAAGTTTCTTTTGAGCCTGGTTTAATTAATCTTGGGGGTTTAAAGTAGAGTTGGGTCACCATTCCCACCTCTGGAGTGCTTCAGTATGCAGAACAGATGTGGCCCATGTGTGGCAGCCAGGGCAGCGGCTCTGCAGGGTGCTGTCGCCACCATCAACCCCCTCCTGGAGTCCTCCGTGGTTTCTTCTGATGGCAGTACCCATGGTTCTCCTGTTTCTCTCCTCTTCTTATGGTAGGATTTGCCTTATCCCTTAACTGAATAGAATTTTCTCCCAGCTCTGTGCTCTATGTTTGTATTTATTTGGTGCATTTGTCCTTAAAGGAGTCAATATACATTTAGACTGTGTAACTCATTTTAAATAGCTTGGTGAAAAGCTAGCTGAACTCAGGCTCCAAAGACGATTTCATACAAATTCATATGTTATTGGAGCGGGTCTTCAAACAGACAGCAGGGAAATATCTGGGGGTATTTGCATGAGGCATTTATTTGATTTCACCTTGTGGTCACCAGGGCATAATTCATAATTATGGTGCCCAAGCCATAGGTGGGGAAAATGAAGACTTATTCCTACTATTTCATGCCAGACTGCAGGGGGAAAAAAACCTAGAGCTTTTTACAGTGTTAGCAATCATGTCTTTCCAACTTAGAAGTGGTCTGCATGATAAATAAGGCTATAGCAGTTGGTGGTTTTTCAGTCCTAATGTATATGTTGAGGTTATAAAGGCTACCTTGGTAAAATGAAGTTTTCTGTTGTTATTCCTGTTTTCTAGTCCAAACACCTAGATGAAATCACTTGGTCAGCCTCCAAGAAACCTGTAACAAAGAAAGTTTAATTTTTCATTAATAAACTGGCAATTCCTTCTCTGTTCCCAAAAGACACATTCTATTTTGTGGTATTTTTGTACAACCATGTCCTTAGAATATGTGTTAAGAAGCTGGGGCAGAAATTTCAATGATGCATAGTCTTCACCCTCAAGGTTCCCAACCCCAGTCTTCCCAAAGTCTATGCTTCTGCAATTCCAAATATCAGTTTCTCTCTTTAATGGTGCCTTTCCTCACATGTTTGGGAAAAGGACAATTAATTTCAGTTTACTTTATGAGTCACCTGCTGTCTCTGCTTCTTCAAGGCCAGTTCTATTGAGTCAGTCCCAGTTCCACTGTTGTGCTCCATTTGACTTGCTGCTGATCGCTGCCTTGAATTGTTGGACCACAGTCCTCTCAGAAAGTCCCTCCCTCTGCATAAGCATCAGCAGAGGGTGATTTAAGCCAGATCGTAGTAATTTTCCTTTCATATTCCCTGGTTTTTCACCCTCCCAAATGCATGTTGTATAGGTATACTCTTGTTGTTTAGTCACTAAGTTGTGTCCGACTCTTTTGCGACCCCATAGATTGTAGCCTGCCAGGCTCCTCTGTCCTTGGGATTCTCCAGGCAAGAATACTGGAGTGGATTGCCATTTCCCTCTCCAGGGGATCTTTCCAACCCAGGTATTGAACCCATATCTTTTGCATTGCAGGCAGATTTCTTTACCAATTGGGCCACGGGGTAAGGCCTTAGGTATATGCAACCTGATTAATGTGCTGGGGAAACTAAAAGGAACTACATCATAGGAAGAGAAAAATTTTAATTCTGTGCCTCAAGTGAGAGTTTTTGTCAACCAAGGGAAAAACATACAGGCATTTAAATGCTTTCTGGGTGTTGTCTCCATCATGTACCCCAGTTCCTAGCTTGCTCCTGACCTTGTGTCCACCTTCTTATAAGGAAGAATGCCTCCTTAAAAACTCTACAGGATGTATCTTGGCTTTCTGTTAGGCTCAGTGTTGCCTCAGATCCCTTTCTCTTCCACATCTGGTAGCTGGACCCAGTAGTTCCCAGCGCTCCATGTCCCTAACCTTTGAGAGTTCAAGTCTTCAGTAATATCCAGTGGCTGAGATCTGAGCAGGCTTGGCTGGGAAGTCTAGGATGAGCCTTGACAATCTCCGTCCAATAGAAACATTGAGTGTATTTAGAAACATTGGGTGGATTTAGAAACTTCTGGGCTTCCAGGTGGTGCTAGTGGTAAAGAATCCACCTGTCAACTCAGGAGACCCACTCCATTATTCTTGCCTGGGAAATCTCATGTACAGAAGAGCCTGTCGGGCTACATATAGTCCATGGGAACACAGAGAGTCAGACGTGAGTGAACACCCATTTATACTATACAATACAGAAACTTCTGGTGTAGTTCCCTTCTAACATCCATGCCAGAGGGAAATGGAGTAAGAGTTCTTCTTGGTCATCCGGTCAGTCGCTGTTGAATAGAATAAGTACACATGTATATACATGTATTTACTCACTCCCCAAACAAATATTAATTCTCAAAAACAGTAGTGTTTGGGTCCATGGTAAGCATGGAGCAAAACCTAATCTGCACAGATTCCTGAATTATGCCTGTCAGATTCAGGAGAGATTTCTTCCTAACCCTGGCTTTTCTCATCTTCTAGGTCCAGCTTAAGCCCTTGAATCTCCTGCTTAAGAAATGAATGAGAAACTGAATCCTTTACATTGAAGCCTATACAGATACCCAGACGAAGGTTTGAAATGACCAGCTTTTGGTATGTAAAAATTGATCAAGTTTGTTGTCAGGATATTGCCACCTGACTCAGCTTTCTTTAGGTTTAAGGGAAGCATTATTTGGGTTGGAGTGGGGAACTGGGGAGGCAATGTTACCTTGTTCATTGGCTTTGCTTTACTCCTCTGGTGTAGGGAAACAGCCATTGTTTGCTTGTGGAGTATTTGTAGACAGGGATTTGAAACATAAACATCAGACTCATTTTCACTCTAATGGCATGAATACATTTTTTAAAATGTGCAAACAGTTGTTAAAAATCACTTTACTTGGAGAGAGACACTTATTAGCACCATACAAGTTCCTAAAACAGGAACTGGTTAGGAACCATAGCTATAGTTTTATAATATAGCTATGTATTTAATATACGTGTTTAATATTCTGGAGTGGGTATACTCCAATATATACTGGTCTAATAACGACTTAGTTGTAAGGGTCATCAGTTTTGTGGCCTACACTAAAAATAGTAGAATTCTATGAGTGTTGAGTTTCTTAAATATTGCATGTGTCTTTGAAGTAAGAGACAGGAAGGAAAACTCGAATCCCAAGAATCCTACCAAAAAAGTCATAGAATCTGACTTTTAGAAGTAAACTCTGAAATTATCTAGAAACCCAAATGAAACTGAGGGCCAGAAAGATTAGATGAAATGATTCTACTGCACAGGATTTGAAAACAATTATGGCGTGAAAAGAACAGCAGTGCAGCAACTATCTTTTTGCATTGCCAAAGCCTAAATCAGCCAGTTTAGGAGAGATGAAAGAAACCAAACAAACAAAACAATGGTAGCAAAAATTTACTAGGTGAAACCTTATGCAGATTTTCTTGCTGCTAAGGGATGTGCTGCGGTTCATGGGGTCGCAAACAGTCAGACACGACTGAGTGACTGAACTGAACTGAAGGGATGTGGACATAACAGAACCATATTCCAAACCATGTGAATCACAGAAGTGCTTCAAGAGATTGAGTGTTTAGCACTGGGCTCACTTTAGTTACCACACCTGGATTTTTAACTGCTCTAATTATTAGGATTCTAAGATTTCATTTACACAGAATTTTACTATTTTAAAAAATGCTCAAAAACTTTTGTAATATAAATTTCCATCTATGGACTACAATTTATTTGACTTGCAAATGATGAATGTCTTTTTTATGCTCATTATTATGACTCCTCTTCTTGTAATTATTCTTGTTTTTTTCAACAATATTCTAAGTATTTAGATTTATTGACTTCAGAAGATGATAAAGTATATTTTTGCTATAAATATAGGTTATATTGCCAGGCATAGGCAAAAATCAAAACTCCTAATTAATTACGTCTTGATTCTAACAAAAATCTATTGAAATATTTAAGACTGAATGTTTAAATTCTCAATAAATGCATAGATAATTTTCTTTTAGTCTTTTCATATTCTTTTTAGGTTCTAGACAGAATGGTTTTCCCCATCTTTTAAAACGAGTTCTTATTAACAGAGGATGGGGGATACTTTGTAGACAATGGTCAAAATCTAGATGTCATAAATTGAGTATGAATGCAAAATCATAAGTTTGAAAAATAGTCATTGAGCCCAATATTCTTGGGATTCCTTATAGTTGACAGAGGATCTATTTGGATCCTTCAATCCGGTTCCCTGCGGCTCAGCAATTATGAGTGATTTTTCTGTCATCATCCGTTGAAGACAGAGCCATTGAAGAGGACTGGAAACCAGAGGAAGGAGAGAGTGTGGGAATTCATGTTCATGAAGATGGAGCTTCTCGTTTAATTTTTAGGTTTCAAGTTCTCATAATCATGCTCCTGGACTAGAGAAGACTACAAAGAAGAGGCAGTGAAGAGGACGAGAAAGGCAGACATTGCTCAGTTGCTGTCACTGTGCCTGTGAATACAGAACATCTGTTTTCTTATCGGTAAATCTTTTGTTAAAGATTTTGTTAAAGGAAGAGTCTCAATAGTTTAAAATGCCATGACATCTAAAGTTAGAACTTTCTAAACAGTGGTTATCAACGCCTCTTCAGCTTCAGAGGGAAAAATATATTTATCAAATTCCAAAATATCTGATAGAGATTTATATCTATTCCTAATGATTTTTGCGTAGCCTACTTAAATGATCAATTTCATCCAATAACTCAACACTGGGCTTGAAATAGGAAAATCTTAATGATTGAGTATCGATTCCAAGTCACTAGAGTTTGATTGATTTTTTTGAATTAATCTAAATAATGTCCAGTTAATACTACTTATGGGATTACTTATAGAAGTACTTTTGGAACGCCCATAGAATTATGGATTTCACAGTTTTCTTGGTGTATGTTCATGAATCACACATTTTATTAAAATATTTCAACTTGTTCTCTTTTCAAAAGCAACTTTTTTTGGGGGGTGGTGGTGAGGGGGTCAGGAAATTTCTTAATGCAAAATTTACCATGGAAATCTTGAGGGACTTCACCTGATTGAAGACAGGATCCTCATTCTGACAGTTTAATGCATTTTACATTATGATGGTATTGCATGCTTCACAGTTCCTGAAAAAGAGCTTACATTAGGTCTCAAAGTAGCTTCTTTTTCTCTCTGAATTTCCTGATTTTTTTTTTTCTTTTTTTGCTCACATCAGGTCCCAGAGGGGACCCATTTGTAGAGTGGAGATAATTTTGCCACTTGGGAAGAATGCATGTGATTCTCTGCCTTGAGTAATATTGGTTATTTAAGAAAGTGTCCTGTACTGAAAGTGTTTTGTCCAGCTGTGGGATGGCCTCAAAATTCAGTCCCCTGACTACATCTTGGTTCATGGCTCATTATAGAAATCCTATGTGTAAGTGATTCTGCCATTTTCCTGATGTTGGGAGTAAGGACATGCATGCTGACCCCAGATTTCAGTGTGCCCATCTGTCTCTCCTATTTACTTCCCTGGCACATGAAAGGACATATGTGTGTATGATATGCACCTCATTTAGTGACCCCCACAGATAATCTAAATTCTGACCCAGAATCCTCCATTAATTTGTTGTAAAATTTTTGATAAATAATTCGATACCGGAGTTTCAATGTCCTTATCCTATAACAGGAAGATCACAGTATCATTTATTAAAGTTCTTGCTGCATATTTTAATTTATTTCAGTTCTTCAGCTCAGTAATATTTACCTGTGAAATAAATATTACTAGCTCCATATTATTGCTAAGAAAGTAAGGCTCAGAGAAGGTAGGTGAATTGCCCACTGTCTTCTAGCTGGTGAAGAAACTTAGGTTACTTTTGAGCACAATTAATGTCTGACTTCAAAATTAATGCTCTCTCCACTATGCCATGAAGCTGCTATAATATCCAACTGCTCTGCTGCGTATTATTATGTAAGGTACATAGAGTGTTCTGAGGGCTATAAAGAGAAAAAAGTTTATTATTTTTTAATTAATCAAAGTGTTGTTATTAGTGATAATACTCTGACAGGACTAAACATCCAACATGCTTTGGTTTCAGCTTCCTTAGAGCAGCACAGATAGTCTTGTCTGAGAGGCACTCTGTGTAATGTTACTAAATTTATTCAGAATTTTGGCAAATGTAATAGGATTGAGAACAGCAGGCATTGATGTCTATGACTGGCTGATAACTTCTTCTGGAATGGGTTATGATAAACTGTTTTTAATACAAGTCAAATTATCTATTTGATAACTAGTGAGGGGAGATGGACATTGTCTGAGAAATTATTTTAAACTGATGGATAAATATTCCCAGGAAGTGACAGAAAGTCTAATTATGATGTAAAAAGAAAAGCAGTGCAGTCACAACCTTTATGTACTGCTGAAGTCCTAAGTCAATTTAGGAGCGGTGAAGGCCAAACTGATGGTATTTTAAAGGTTATATTAGCGTATGAGAATGAGAATATTTGGCTGTTGATCATTTTAGTTGCTGCTCCAGATTCTACATATTTCACATTTTATACCCAAGTGCTAAATAAAAATGTAGAACATGAATTAAGTTTATTGTGATAACTTCTGATGTTTTTGACCTGGGATACCAAAGTCCACTGTAATTTGCATGGATTGCTTCTGTAGCTGTCTGTGTCAGCGCCCTGAAGAATTTGCACTAGTGTGATAAGAGGAGCCTGGAACATAGTTACCCAGCAGCTGCTCCCTCCCTTGGGATTTTAGGTTCCTAGGGTCAAACCAGACTTCCTATTGGGGAAGGAGGAGTAGAGGGATAGGACTCCAAAAGATAGAACATTATTGCTAACCTCAAGTTCTCCCTCCCTTGGGACATATTCCCTGTACCCACCCACCCCACCCCCACCCCGGGCAGTGACAGTTCCTTCTTCTGACCTTCAAAGGTTCAAAATATACATAATGATGCTAAAGCTGAAACTCCAATACTTTGGCTACCTCATGCGAAGAGTTGACTCACTGGAAAAGACTGATGCTGGGAGGGATTGGGGGCAGGAGGAGAAGGGGACGACAGAGAGTGAGATGGCTGGATGGCATCACCAACTCGATGGACATGAGTTTGAGTGAACGCTGGGAGTTGGTGATGGACAGGGAGGCCTGGCGTGCTGTAATTCATGGGGTCGCGGAGAGTCGGACACGACTGAGCGACTGAAATGAACTGAACTGAACTGAGAGACTAGTATGTTATCATTTTGTATTTTTATCCTTGTCTTCCCAGTGAGATTCCATGTGCCACAGTGACCACTTCTCTCTTCAGTGTTTCTCAGAGTGCTTTGTGCTGAGAGTACAGAAGGCATGTTCTAAAATCTTGATTGTTTAATTAGTTCAGTTCAGTTCAGTTCAGTTCATTCGCTCAGTCGTGTCCGACTCTCCGCGACCCCATGAATTACAGCACGCCAGGCCTCCCTGTCCATCACCAACTCCCGGAGTACACTCAAACTCATGTCCACAGAGTCGGTGATGCCATCCAGCCATCTCATTCTCCGTCGTCCCCTTCTCCTCCCGCCCCCAACCTTTCCCAGCATCAGAGTCTTTTCCAGTGAGTCAACTTGTCGCATGAGGTACATGGCACTTTTTTCTTTCATAAATTATGCTTGCTCACATATGGAGATGTATTTTCAATTCTATAAGTGATTCCAGTAATCTACTTTTGGGAAAAGAAATTTCTTTGTAAAAACCTTGACAGGTGTAATTTATAACTTTAAAGTTCCCATCTTAAATCAAACTAAGCCAATCAATGATAGCTAGTAGATAAGAATGCAATTTATATTATTTTTGAATGAGGGGGGTCTGAAAAAATTGAATGCTCTTGAAAATAAATGATTATTAAATATTTTTAAAAGAAAGCTTCAGTTCAGTTCAGTTCAGTCGCTCAGTTGTGTCTGACTCTTTGTGATCCTGTGAATCACACCACGCCAGGCATCCCTGTCCATCACCACCTCCCGGAGTCCACCCAAACCCATGTCCATCGAGTCGGTGATGCCATCCAGCCATCTCATTCTCTGTTGTCCCCTTCTCCTCCTGCCCCTAATCCCTCCCAGCATCAGGATCTTTTCAAATGAGTCAACTCTTTGCATGAGGTGGCCAAAGTATTGGAGTTTCAGCTTTAGCATCAGTCCTTCCAATGAACACCCACGACTGATCTCCTTTAGAATGGGCTGGTTGAATCTCCTTGCAGTCCAAGATGGCAAAACTAACCTTGGCTTGAGGTAAGGAAAAAAGTCCAAGCAGTGGAAAAGTATTTGTTGCAAAGGCAACACTTCCTCCCCATACCATGTTCTTTCCCCACGGGGTAAATTAACTTTTTTCCTTCACCTTTACTCTTTGTCACACTTGCAGAGAGTTTTTGTAAATGTAATTGAGGTCACTAATCAGCTGACTTTAAGACAGGGAATCCCATGCCCTGGATTCTTCAGGTTCACCCAGTGTAACCACATGATCCCTTAAAAGCAGAGCTTCCTTCCATCTGTGGGCAGACGAGAAGTCAGCTGGTTGGACAATGGGGAATGTTATTGTTAAAGGAGGACCACAGAGAGCTCTTTTGTTGCGAATAGCAGTTCCTGGCTATCAGCCAGTAAGGAAATGGGTGTCTCAGCCCTACACCTGTAAGGGACAGAGTCCACCAACAATTTGAATGAACTTGCAAGTGTAGTCATCCCTAGAGTTTCCAGAAAATAACACAGGCCTGCCAACACCTTGATATCAGTCTTATGATGATTTTAACCAGAGGAGCCCTCTGAGTTGGGTTGTAACTGGACTTTGACGTACAGAACTGTGAGGTGATAAAATGGATGTTGTGTTAAGCTGCTAAATTTGTTAGGACTGTGATGAAAGAAGAATATACCCCACATCTGTTCCCAGGCAGTTAATAGTTTGATGTGATCCTTCAGACTATTGAATATATTGAAACATTTCTGACTGCAAGTCTTCAGTTCAGTTCAGTTCAGTCGCTTAGTCGTGTCCGACTCTTTGCGACTCCATGAATCACAGCACTCCAGGCCTCCCTGTCCATCACCAACTCCTGGAGTTCACTCAAACTCATGTCCACAGAGTCGGTGATGCCATCCAGCCATCTCATTCTCTGTTGTCCCTGTTTCCTCCCACCCCCAATCCCTCCTAGCATCAGACTCTTTTCCAGTGAGTCAACTTGTCGCATGAGGTGGCCAGAGTGTTGGAGTTTCAGCTTTAGCGTTAGTCCTTCCAGTGAACACCCAGGATTGATCTCCTTTAGAATGGACTGGTTGCATCTCCTTGCAGTCCAAAGGACTCTCAAGAGTCTTCTCCAGAACCACAGTTCAAAAGCATCAATTCTTCGGCACTCAGCTTTCTTTATAGTCCAACTCTCACATCCATACATGACCACTGGAAAAACCATAGCCTTGACTAGACGGACCTTGGTTGGCAAAGTAATGTCTCTGCTTTTTTAATATGCTATCTACATTGATCATAACTTTCCTTCCAAGGAGTAAGCGTCTTAGTAGTGCAATTTACTTTTATTATTGTTATGAAAAAACCTTGCCAAGCAAGCTAGACTTCTGCTGTGATAATGCTGAATGTTCACACTTCCCAATTCACATTCTCAACTAGTCCCATCAATGAGAGTTTCTACTATGTAAAATTTAAAACATCAGATGGGAACTTGCCTCATTTATAATTGTCTGCCTTGGAGGTCTCTGTACAGTTTATTCCTTCCATTATATATGAATATGTTGATTCATTTTACTACTATTCTGTATGTTTTCTGGTTCTGTGGTGACAGAAACTTTGACTTAAGGCAATGAGCTTTTGATCAGGGACACAAGGACCAATGCAGGAGGGACTCTTTCTGTTAAGGACTCTGGCGGCAAGGAGCAGTTTGAACCATCTTTCTGGTCAGATTCAGGCTTTATTGAGGAATACTTAAGTAGATGCAATACTAAAAATATATTTTTTTCATAGTGGGGATGGGGAGAGACTAAAAATAAAGATGGGGAAGACCTTAAGCTTTGTTTTTCGCCTTCCCTTGGATTAGAGCATGCAGAGCCAGCTTCTCTGTGAAATCTAGGCTGCATTTCTGTAGTCACTGAACTAAAGTGGCTGTTGACCTGTTTGTTCATCCACCCATGTGTTGCTACGGGGTTTTTCACTACAGGTTAGCACCCAGTGATTGATGGCCTGGACTTCGGACTCTGACCTAATCACAGGAGTAGCAGTAATGGAAATTTACCTAGTAAAAAGAGAGCTTCTTGAGCTGAGACTCAAGAAAATGTATTAAAATGTCTCTCCATTTTATGGCATTTTAAACTTTGTGTTTTATTCTTACCAATACATTAGGTCATAATGGATAGGCTAGGGTAGGAAGGCCTCAGTTCAGTTCAGTTCAGTTGCTCAGTCGTGTCCGACTCTCTGCGACCCCATGAATCACAGCACGCCAGGCCTCCCTGTCCATCACCAACTCCCGGAGTACACTCAAACTCATGTCCACAGAGTCGGTGATGCCATCCAGCCATCTCATTCTCTGTCGTCCCCTTCTCCTCCCGCCCCCAACCTTTCCCAGCATCAGAGTCTTTTCCAGTGAGTCAACTCGTCGCATGAGGTGGCCAAAATATTGCAGTTTCAGCTTTAGCATCAGTCCTTCCAATGAACACCCAGGATTGATCTCCCTTAGAATGGACTGGTTGGATCTCCTTGCAGTCCAAGGGACTCTCAAGATTCTTCTTCAGCACCACAGTTCAAAAGCATCAATTCTTCGGCAATCAGCTTTCTTCACAGTCCAACTCTCACATCCATACATGACCACGGGAAAAACCGTAGCCTTGACTAGACAGACCTTGGTTGGCAAAGTAATGTCTCTGCTTTTTAATACACTATCAAGGTTGGTCATAACTTTCCTTCCAAGGAGCAAGCATCTTTTAATTTCATGGCTGCAATCAGCATCTGCAGTGATTTTGGAGCCCAAAAAAATATAGTCTGACACTGTTTCCACTGTTTTTCCACCTATTTCCCATGAAGTGATGGGACCAGATGCCATGATCTTTGTTTTCTGAATGTTGAGCTTCAAGCCAACCTTTTTACTCTCCTCTTTCACTTTCATCAAGAGGCTTTTGAGTTCCTCTTCACTTTCTACCATAAGGGTGGTGTCATCTGCATATCTGAGGTTATTGATATTTCTCCCAGCAATCTTGATTCCAGCTTGTGCTTCTTCCAGCCCAGCGTTCCTCATGATGTACTCTGCATATAAGTTAAATAAGCAGGGTGACAATATACAACCTTGACGTACACCTTTTCCTATTTGGAACCAGTCTGTTGTTCCATGTACAGTTCTGATTGTTGCTTCCTGACCTGCATACAGGTTTCTCCAAGGCTAATACAGACATGTCTGGGCCTGTCTGGTGAATAGTGAGATATGTCTATTTGCATGAGAGCTGGGGAGACTTCAGGAAGAGAAGGACTCAAGAGTGATGGCTTTCACCCAGTAAGAAAGATTCTGAGTGGAGAGGGGACCCCTTGATTTTGAAACCAATGCTGCCTGGTTGGCAGTGAGGGCTCCTTTTCCTCAGTGGCAGTGCCTGGTGGAACAGTGCAACCACAACCCTAGGCAGGGGCATGGTGCCACATGGCAGTGTGGTAGTCTTTCTAGGAACTCCCAGAAATGTTGAGAAAGAATGGAGACTTTAGGGGTTTGAAATGTTTCATCAACGAGTAGGGCAAAAGCTGGTGAAGTTTGAAATATCCATGTGACCTTGACCTGCAGGTTCATGAGACTAGGAAGACTGCTCAGACTCCCTTCCTTCAGGATGGTCTCCAGTGGTTCCTGCTCCCAGTGTTTACACCTGTATGTGGTCCCCTCCCACGTTAAATACAGCTGGCCTGTGAAACCAACAGGGTGTTTTAGATATGATGGTGTATGACTGCCTAAGGAAGGCCTTGAACGACATTGTAGCTTCCACCTTTCATTTTCTCAGATCACTTGCTTTGAAAGGAGCAGCTTCCATATTATAAGGATGCTTGAGCAGTTCTATAGAGGGGACTCTCTGTTAAGGGATTGAGGCTTCCTGCTATCAGCCGGGCAAGTGAGCTGTCCTGGGAGCAGATCTTGCCACCTAATCAAGCCTTCAGGTGACTGTAGTCCCAGCTGACATCCTGACTTCAACCTCGGGAGAGACCCTGGGACAGAATTACTTAGCGGAGCCTCTCCCAAATTCTTTTCTTTAACCACTAAATTTCAGGTGCTCAGCTTGAGCAAGACAAAATTCCCCACCCATCCTCCAGCCCTTTTTACAAGGAATTTATTTACTGAAAACCACTTTCAAATCCTTGATACACAGAAACTGTGAGATAATAAAGATTTGTTATTTTAAGCTACTAAGTTTAGGGGTCATTTGTCATACAACAGGCCCAGACCCCCCTCCCCATATATCTGTTATTATAGAGTATAAATCCCATTCTCCAATACATTCTCAAATATTAATTTTTGAAGATAGAATCTGTATCTCATTCATCTTTTTTCCTCCACAGTTCGTAGTACCTAATGTATTTTTTTAAAGAATTTTTTTTGATGTGGACCATTTTTGAAGCCTTTTTTGAATTTGATACAATAGTATTTCTGTTTTATGCTTTGCTTTTTTTTTTTGCTGAAAGACATGTTGATATCTTAATTCCTGCTAGGGATCAAACCAGAATCCCCTGCAATGGAAGGAGAAATCTTAACCACTGGACTGCCCAGGGAAGTCCCTAACGTATTCTCAATATACAAAGTTTTAAAAGAAAAAGAAGTTGCCTTGGACAATTATCAAATTTCCCCATTTAAAACAGTATTTAAACTGAATTAAAATGTTCCATCCTGATAATTACCGCTCTCAGAAACGTCTTACTCAAGTTGTGTCTGACTCTTTGTGACCCCATGGACTGTAGCCCATCAGGCTCTTCTGTCCATGGAATTCTCTGGGTAGAATAGTGGAGGGGGTTATTATTACCTTCTCCAGGGGATCTTCCCAACCTAGGGATGGAACCTGGGTCTCTTTCATTGCAGGCAGATTCTTTACCATCTGAGCCACCAGAGAAGTCTTATCTATGATATATACACATCTGTGGGAGTAGAACAGAGCTGGGTGGATAGAAGAAGTGAAGAAGGAAAATCAGGAGTGATTTTCCTTTATTTATGTCTCTCACTGGTTTCTACTCCTCTTGTAGCTTTAGTTATAGCTCCCTAGTCATGGAATCAGGATGACTGGGTTGTGTGGTTGTAGGGAACTAAGATAGATAACTGGCTGGCTGGCTAGATAGGTAGGTAGGTATATAGATATCCAGATAGAGAAGAAACATCTTTTGCTCACTACCTTATCTAAGTTTTCTTTACCAGGACCACACTGGTAATGAGATGTATTGAGCTTTCCCCTTGAAAGTCAAGTTAGTATTTATCTGTTTCTCAGTTGATATATTCACCTGCCACTTACATACTCATAACTTTGACAGCAACTTTCTGAAACTGGTGTTTAATGTGGTGGTGGTGGTTTAGTTGCAAAGTCATGTCTGGCTCTTTTGTGACCCCATGGACTGTAGCCCACCAGGCTCCTCTGTTCATGGGATTTCCCAGGCAAGAATATTGAAGTGGGTTGCCATTTCCTTCTCCAGGGGATCTTCCTGACCCAGGGATCGAACTCACATCTCCTGCATTGCAGGGGATTCTTTACTGCTGAGTTACCAGGGGAGGCTTGTTAAATATGGGAGGTCTTTTAGAAATGTTTTTATATTGGAAGAATGAGATAGAGGAAGTATATGCTTCTAATTTTCCCCCAAATATGATCTGATATATGTTAAATGTCACTAATGGAACCCAGTTCATTGTCATCATCATGAACATAATGATAATGATGATGATGATAGGATAATAACTGTAATGATAATAGATATAATAGAAAGAATCCAAGCTGGGGACCTATGTATTCAGACATATCTGGAATGTCTAGTGGCAGGGGGTGGGGGGTGAGTGAGTGTCTATTTAGATGAGAAATCTTGAGTCTCCAGGGAAGAACATACTCTGGAGAGAGACAAATGGGGTGAATAAACTGGTTCAAAGATGATGAGCCAAGAGTAAGAAGGAAGGTGACCTAGGATGCCACCTGGTATGTTATTCTCAGGCTGAGGTAGCCGCTATGTGGGAAGTAACTAATCCAAGAGGCCTGTGTGCCTTCATTCAGAGGGTCAGGGGCTGTCCCAGGGAGGAGTGGCTCAGGCGCTGGCAGTTCCTGAAGAAAGAGGAACTGGACTTCTCCTTAGGAAGCTTGTGGCAGGAGAGCAGGCACTGGCGGCCACTGCACAGATCTGGTGGGGATTAGCTGTGGCACAGGCACCTTTAGCTGGCATCCTCAGCAGGTGAGGTGCCATCAGTGGTCATCAGCAGGGTAATGATGTCAAGGAAGCTCATGGTGTGAAGTGAGACCACTGCCTGGGGACTCCCAGACGATTTGTAAAGAATTTGATAAGAAAGTTGTGGTACATATACACAATGGAGTATTACTCATTAAAAAGAATACATTTGAATCAGTTCTAATGAGGTGGATGAAACTGGAGCCTATTAAACAGAGTGAAGTAAGCCAGAAAGAAAAACACCAATACAGTATACTAGCATATATATATGGAATTTAGAAAGGTGGTAATGATAACCCTGTATGCGAGGCAGCAAAAGAGACACAGATGTATAGAACAGATTTTTGGACTCTGTGGGAGAGGACAAGGGTGGGATGATTTGGGAGAATGGCATTGAAACATATATACTATCATGTGTGAAATGAATCACCAGTTCAGGTTCGATCCATGATGAAGGATGCTCGGGGCTGGTGCACTGGGATGACCCAGAGGGATGGGATGGGGAGGGAGGTGGGAGGGGGGGTTCAATATGGGGAACACATGTACACCCAGGGTGGATTCATGTCAATGGATGGCAAAACCAAGACAATATTGTAAAGTGATTAGCCTCCAATTAAAATAAATAAATTAAAAAAAAATAAAGAATTTGAGGGGAAGTAGTAACTCTAAGGGACTTCCCAGGTAGCGCTAGTGGTGAAGAACCTGCCTGCCTAAGAGATACAGGTTGGGAAGATCCCCTGGAGGAGGGCATGGCAACCCATTCCAGGATTTTTGCTTGGAGAATCCCATGGACAGAGGAGTCTGGCAGACTATAGTCCATGGGGTCATACAGAGTCGACTGAAGCACAGTGACTCTAAAGTCGGAGAGGGGTTCTAAAATTAGGGAAATGCAGGATTTCTGATTCTTAGTGTGACCCTGTTTTTAATCAAATCAGTATGGAACTATCACGGGAAGTCATTGTTAGAGAAATAATTGTCACTGTCTACTCTTATCTCTGTATAGTCTCCATCCAGCAATGTCAGATTTGCTACTGAAAATGCATTCATCTCAAAAGACTTCAGTAGTTAAAATAATCACAATACAAGTTACCCAGCCTCTTTGATAGCTCAGTTGGTAAAGAATCCACCTGCATTGCAGGAGACCCTGGTTTGATTCCTGGGTCGAGAAATTCCGCTGGAGAAGGAATAGGCTACCCACTCAAGTATTTCTGGGCTTCCCTTGTGGCTCAGTTGGGAAAGAATCCACCTGCAATGTGGGAGACCTGGGTTCGATCCCTGGGTTGGGAAGATCCCCTGGAGAAGGGAAAGGCTACCCATTCCAGTATTCTGGCTTGGAGAATTCTATGGACGATAAAATCCATGGGGTCACAATGAGTTGGAGACGACTGAGCGACTTTCACTTTCACAAGTTCAGTTCAGTTCAGTCGCTCAGTCGTGTCCGACTCTTTGTGACCCCATGAATCACAGCACACCAGGCATCCTTGTCCATCACCAACTCCCTGAGTTCACTCAAACTCATGTCCATCGAGTCAGTGATGCCATCCAGCCATCTCATTCTCTGTCGTCCCCTTCTCCTCCTGCCCCCAATCCCTCCCAGCATCAGAGTCTTTTCCAGTGAGTCAACTCGTCGCATGAAGTGGCCAAAGTATTGGAGTTTCAGCTTCAACATCAGTCCTTCCAATGAACACCCAGGACTGATCTCCTTTAGAGTGAACTGGTTGGATCTCCTTGCAGTCCAAGGGACTCCCAAGAGTCTTCTCCAACACCACAGTTCAAAAGCATCAATTCTTCGGCAATCAGCTTTCTTTACAGTCCAACTCTCACATCCATACATGACCACTGGAAAAACCAAAGCCTTGACTAGACGGACCTTGGTTGGCAAAGTAATGTCTCTGCTTTTTAATATGCTATCTAGGTTGGTCATAACTTTCCTTGCAAGGAGTAAGCATCTTTTAATGTCATGGCTGCAATCAGCATCCGCAGTGATTTTGGAGCCCCAAAAAATAAAGTCTGACACTGTTTCCACTGTTTCCCCATCTATTTCCCATGAAGTGATGGGACCAGAAGCCATGATCTTTGTTTTCTGAATGTTGAGCTTCAAGCCAACCTTTTCACTCTCCTATTTCACTTTCATCAAGAGGCCTTTTTGTTCCTCTTCACTTTCTGCCATAAGCGTGGTGTCATCTGCATATCTGAGGTTATTAATATTTCTCCCAGCAATCTTGATTCCAGCCTGTGCTTCTTCCAGCCCAGTGTTCCTCATGATGTACTCTGCATAAAAGTTAAATAAGCAGGGTGACAACGTACAACCTTGATGTACTCCTTTTCCTATTTGGAACCAGTCTGTTGTTTCATGTCCAGTTCTCACTGTTGCTTCCTGATCTGCATACAGGTTTCTCAAGAGGCAGGTCAGGTGGTCTGGTATTCCCATCTCTTTCAGAATTTTCCACAGTTTATTGTGATCCACACAGTCAAAGGCTTTGGCATAGTCAATGAAGCAGAAAAAATAGATGTTTTTCTGGAACTCTCTTGCTTTCTCCATGATCAATCTGATATCTTATTTCCTGTCAACTCAATAAGTATGTTTTAAACCTGATAACGTTTTAACATTAATGTTTAATGTTAAATATTAAATGTTGAATGTTGATTAGTCGCTAAATCGTGTCTGACTTTTTGCAACCCCATGGAATATAGCATGCTAGGCTTCCCTGTCCTTCCCTATCTCCTAGAGTTTGCTCAGACTCATGTGCGTTGATTTGGTGATGCCATCCAAGCATCTCATTCTTAGTTGTCCCCTTCTCCTGACTTCAGTCTTTCCTAGCATCAGGGTCTCTTCCAGTGTGTCAGCTGTTCACATCAGGTGACCAAAGTATTGGAGCTTCAGCTTTAGCATCAGTCCTTCCAGTAAATATTCAGGGTTGATTTCCTTCAGGATTGACTAATTTGATCTCCTTGCAGTCCAAGCAACTCTGAGTATTACTCATTGTAATTGTGTAGGATAATGTATTTTTTTGCCCCTTGGCTTGGTGATGGCTCTCTGACTCTCTTCCAAGCTGTTGCTTTCCAAATGAGAACTGAATAGATCTCCTGATATAATAACAACACTAACAACCACAGCAATAAAATCCTAACCTCAGAGTCTGAATCACACCCCTTCCTGGGTCAGTGACAATAAATATACTGTAAGATTCCAAGTAAAAACAGCTGCATTCAACTTCTGCTTACCCATAGAGTAAGAGTAGGACTTGTGTGGTAGAGCCCGAGGAACCTTCCTGTTGCAGGTATGGTTTCTCAGGTGACCGCCAGCTGACTCTGTCAAGCAGCCTCTCCAAATTCATTGTGCTGATCTCTCTCACAGGTAGCCTTGGATTAGCAGGAGGTGTCTATATACTCCACTGGAGGTGACAGCATGGCTCTGGGTGTGGTGACATGAGGTTTCCAGGATTTCCTGGCCACTCAAATGGAATAAATAAGAACACAGTCTTTACAACCAAACTTTTCTGGCTCAAAATTGCAACCCTGCCATGTAAACACTATGTGACCTTGAGCAAATGGGCAAATCACTTATCAACTCTTTCCTTTAGTTTTCTCACCTTTAAAATCAAGATATTTATATTATCTACCCCATAAGATTGTTATAAAAATTGAGTGGGTTAATAAAATAAAGCTCTTATAATGTCATTTGTTTCATTGTAAGCAGCTAATAAATGTTAGTTTTATTACTATTTTAATCATTGTTCCATCTAGTCAAGGTTATGGTTTTTCCAGTAGTCATGTATAGTTGTGAGAGTTGGACTATAAAGAAAACTGAGCACTGAAGAATTGATGCTTTTGAACTGTAGTATTGGAGAAGACTCTTGAGAGTCCCTTGGACTACAAGGAGATCCAAGCAGTCCATCCTAAAGGAGATCCGTCCTGAGTGTTCATTGGAAGGACTGATGTTGAAGCTGAAACTCCAATACTTTGGCCACCTGATGCGAAGAGCTGACTCATTTGAAAAGACCCTGATGCTGGGAAAGATTGAAGGCAGGAGGAGAAGGGGACGACAGAGGATGAGATGGTTGGATGGCATCACTGACTCAATGGACATGAGTTTGAGTGAATGAGTTGGTGATGGACAGGGAGGCCTGGTGTGCTGTGATTCATGGGGTTGCAAAGAGTCGGACACGACTGAGCGACTGAACTGAGCTGAACCATTATTCCTTAGCCAGCTTAGCCTGAGCTGGTATTGATGAATGTTGTATCTCAGAACGGTCATTGCAGCTCTTAGAGTTTCAACAATAATTTTTGAATATTTTCTTTGGGGCCTTCAATTAATGGGTTATGTCTAAAAATTTCTAATTTCTGTGTCTCCTTTTTTTTTTTTTTTTTTAAATTTTTGACTGTACTCTGTGGCATGCAGAATCTTAGTTCCTCAACCAGGGATAAAACCCATGGCCTGCAGAGTCCTACCACTGGACCACTAAGGTATTGCCTCTGTGTCTCCTCTTTTCTTTCTGCAGTTTCCAAGAGAAAGACTAAAATTCCCTAACTCAGATCAAATGACCACTTTTAGCTTAAATAGCTTTGGACAGGATCATTGAATAGAGACAAGAAAACTGGGCCCATCCTTGGTAGACTGATCTCAGAAGTCATGGTGAACTGGTGGCTATCCCATCCATACCTGTTAAATTAGGCCCAGTAACAATTGCGGAGAATCTATTTCTGTGTGTCTGTGTGTTGTATGCGCACACATGCGTGAATTGTTCAATAAGACAGACAAGCATCTGTAACTGACGTAATGTGTCATTTAACAAAACTGCTGGTTGCACTAAAACTAACACAGTCTTTCCAAAGAGCAATTTCTTTTTAAAAAATTTTATCTTAACAAAGAGCAATTTCTTAATTCCTGGCAATAATAACGTTATAATTTTGCCTAATCATTTTAATTCTAGAAATCTATTCTTAAGAAAGTAAAAGTTATTACAAGGGATTATTGTAAAGATACAGTTATAAAGATATTCATCAGAACACATTTATAATATAAACATGGAGAGAGCATAGCTATTCAATTAGTATATGGTAATGGTTGAATAGGTGTTGGTAGATCTATGGATGTTTATTCTCAACAGTCGATGAAAATGTTGTAGAAGAACACTTAATAATATAAAATTTTGTTCACAATATATTAAGTAAGAGAGCATGTAACAAAGTGATATGAGGCATGATTCCATTTTTGTAAGAAAAAGTAATGGACATGCACAAAGAAATAAAATTTTAAGAAATGTAATGAAGGGTTTAGTGACCATCCTGAAGTGGTGAGATGTAAGTAATTTTTATGTTCTTTTTTATTATCAGAAGTTTCAATTTTCCCCCAATAACTACGTTGTTTCTTTTGTAATAAGGAAAAAAGTACACAGAGTAATTTAATGTGAATCTGTGAGCCACCAGAATTGGCTAAAAGCTGTCTAGCAGCCTACACCAAGACATGAATGTTATCAGGTCCCTGTTTCACTGTGCCCATAAAAGAAAAACAAATCCAATTGCCTGGGGAGAAACACAGCTCTTTCCAGGACTAAGACCTATGAAAAATTTGTTTTGTGGGTCTCTTTAAGGCGTTATGGGTGGTATAAGAGATAATGTATTTATTTCACAGCATCCTGAGAGAAAATACAGTCCTGAGTTTTATAGGGCTCTTTTTCATATTGTTTCTCAACATATGCTGATGAGAGATAATTAATGCACATCCAGAAAAAGATTTATCTCGGAAATCAATATGATGCCATCCAATTACATAATTAATTTATCGGGCTTAATCTGATGAAGATTTTTCAATAGCTAAAGGAATAGATGGATTGCGTATTCTTCAGTCTTCTACTGAGGAGCAAAAATTCAAGGTTATTATCCCTGGCAAGTAACAGAGGTTTGCAATTTGATCTCATCTGTTACCTTGTGTAACTTATCCTTTGTCTGTTGGCTGAGCAAAATAACCTGGCAAAAGGGACAACTGTCACCTCTTAATGAAAGTTAGGAGCCAGACAAGGAGACCTGCCTAACTGGAGACTCTGGGCAAAGCATGGTCAGGATAATCCACAGAATATAAATCTTGAGCCACTTTAGCTCATACTCAAATAGAAGACAAATCAGGCTCAAATATTTTCTTGTAGGACACTGACACAATACATGTGGCCCATATGGTTTTATAAGCAAGCACAACAAAATACCTCATTTGTTAAGACTAAACAGAACCAAATAATAACAGCTATGTCAAGAATCCACAGAACACTGACTTGAGCAATATAGGTTTCTTAGTGTATAGTTAAAGACAAAATGATTGTATATCTGGTTTGAAAGAAATGTGTGCCTAGGTAACTGAGTGAGTTGAATTACTTAATTTTGATTCAATTAGGTAAGAGAGGGCATTTACCTAAAAGAATTACTTTTTCCAGAATGGCTTATTTATGGCTCTTCTTTTTGATATTGATTAGTTGCTATGGTAGCCATTAAAATGATTCCCAGTTCTTTACTGTGTTCTCTGCAGTGAAGAGAACACGTTCTCTCTGAGACCTGCTAGTAATTGTGGAGTATTTGCTGTAACCATTAGGGAAATTATCATGTGGTATATTTTCCATCTCTCTGTTTCTGCCATTCAAAAACATATTTATATTATACTGGGAGTTTTGTGCTTTGTTCTGACCGAAAAGATAAACTCCTGATGTAGTAGGTTTTACACTGTTTCCCACCTCCCAATCAGGTTTACACAAGGGCAGGAGTACAGTGCTTGATAATTTTGCCCCCGGTCAAAGGTATGTAAGGAGAAGAATATGGCACTTTTTTTGGCAGCATGTTTTCTTGCACATATTCTCTATAGGTCTGTCCTCACTGCTTACCAACCAAGTACTGTGACTGTGCTTGTTGCAAAAATAAAAATGCTTGCACTGTTGATTGATTGAACTATGAACTAATGCAGCGCTTGGAAATTCAATGAATTTCTTCATGATAATTATGGTTACAGTGCTTAAGTGTTACCAGGTGTATTAAAAAGCCAGATGTTGGACGAGGCAGTCTGACATAGGGCAGTCAGAGGCCCCTTGATCATCTGGGGAGTTACATATTTTCTGCCAGTTTCACTTAAAATTTTATTGATGAAAAGGGGGAGAGCTGGTAAGATATGCGTTTGAATTAGAATTTGGCAAATTATATGTGTTTAAAATATATAGGTATAAGCCTCCTATCATATACTTCTTGTGACTGGCCTGAATTACTGCACCAGGCTTCTAATTGGTCTTTCTGTTTTCTACCCTGTTCTCTCTCTTTTTAAAACAATGTTCTTTTTTTCCCATAATTTTATTTGTCTCTAGTTGCCCTGGGTCTTTGTTGCTGCATGGACTTTCCTGTAGTGAAGTGAGCAGGGGCTCCTCTCCAGTTGCTGTGTGCAGGCTTCTCACTGCAGTGGCTTCTCTTGTGAGCAATGGGCTCTAGAGAGCACTGGCTTCAGTAGTTGTGGCTTGCAGGCTCAGTAGTTGCAGCTCGTGGGCTCTAGAGCACAGGCTCAATAGCTGTGGCTCATGGGCTTAGTTCCTCTGCAGCATGTGGGATCTTCCCAGATCAGGGATCGAACCTGTGTCTTCTGCATTGGCAGGTAGATTCTTTACCACTGAGCCCCCAGGGAAGCCCCTGCTCTGCTCCCTTGCAACCTAGTCTCTGCACTGAAGCCAGAGTGATTATTTGAAAATGCAAATTTTGAATGTCTTTCAGTGGCTTGCCGTTGTCCTCAGACTAATACCTGGATTTCCTCATGTGTAAACGACCTGTTGTGACCTGGCTTCAGCCTATATCTCATCCTCACCTCTGAGTTTGCTACCCCAGCCATCTTCATACTTGCCCTCTACCCAGTGATGCTTTGAAATTATAGGGCTATTTCTCTCCTGGCGTTCTCATGACCTATTCCTCTACCCGGAGCAATAAACCACTACCTAGCCAATTCTCCTGGCTAAATGCTTGCATATGAGTCTCTAGCAGGGTTTTCTGTACCTGAAGTCTGAGTTCGGAACCCCACCTAACTCACCAGCCCAAGAGCTTTCTGTCTTCTGTGGAACTGTGGTCATTGCCTTTTCAGTGGTTCTTCATGCCTAGAAGTTTCTTGAGGACATGTGCCAAGTCAGTTTTGATTATGGTTATATTTCCAATACCTGCTTTAGTGCCGGCATTTATTTGTGGCTAGTTCAATGGTTTGTTGGATGACTGTTTGGCAGAAAGCTGTCAGAAGCACAAATACAGGGTTGTGTCCGATCATGGAAATATGATGTAAGACACTCATGGGTCAGGTAATAGAGTGTAGAGTGAAATAGAGCAGCAGAGTGCTCTGGGAATTCAGAGGAGGGAGAAAGTACCACTGTGGGCATTTGAAAGGACTTCCAGGCAAAGGGAATTTTCAACTTGGGCTTTGGACAGTTTCAGTTATTTTGAATGGGGAGAAATGCATTTGAGGAAATTTGGAAATGAAAGTAAGGCAGACAGCTAGGGGAAGCAGACATGTTTGGAGAGAAATGGCATGTAGTTCAGTCTGGCTGGAATTTAGGGTGGGGGGAGGGATTATTGGAGAATGTGCTGGCAAAGCAGATCTGGCCACATAGTCGAGGAAAAGAATGCTGGCTCACAGAACACTGACTGCATGCTGAGTGGATGACACTTATTTTTAAAGATTAACAGAGGAAGATAAAAGAATATGGTCTTTTTTCACTGTGTTGTGTCCTTCACTATTACTTTTAGGGACATCAGTATGGGTGTCAGTGCCATTCTAGTTTTATTTTAACGGGAATATTTTAATGATGTTTATTACAGACCTATTGGACTTCCCAGGTGGCTCAGTGGTAAAGAATCTGCCTGCCAATGCAGGAGACACAGGTTTGATCCCTGGGTCAGGAAGATCCCCTGGAAAAGGAAATGGCAACCCACCCCAGTATTCTTGCCTAGAGAATCCCAGTGACAGAGGAGCCTGGCAGGCTATAGTCCATGGGGGTCACAAAGAGTCAGACACAACTTAGTGACTAAACAACAACAGCAAACTCTGGAACTGATGGAAAACATGAAGTTTTGTGTTTCTCCTGGAGTCCTGCCTTATATATCGCTGCCCCTTGGTGCATTTTAAATATCATCCACAATACTCTTTAGAACGAAGTGGGATATAAATAAATAAAATATATCAGATTATGTAATTATCGAATAATACAGGTGAACATAGCTAGAAAGCTTGTGCCACTAGTTTTCACAGTTAATCCTTGTCAGTGGAGGTATAGCCATGGAGCTTGTCTCTCTTATTCCACCACAGCCAGCTTCTTACTAGAGATCTATCAGTTTGAAACTCTTCATCTGAAGACAGACACAGGGTGGGAAGTTTGGATGACATCCAGAGAAAAGCAGTAAAAATGATTAATAGCTTAGTAAATAAGACCTCAGAGGGATGTTGTTTAAAGAAGTTGAGAATCTTAATCAATGGCAAAAGAATGGCTTAAATATCTTGAATCACAGTGTAAGTGTTTTAATCTTCATTTTCACAGTGAATACACGGAGAGGTGAGCTTAACTTGTAGCAAGCAAATTCAAATTAGACCAAACAGGAAAAACGACTCACAGTATTAACATTGGTTTAACACAAATGCAGACTGAATTATTCATTTAGAATAGAGTAGTGGCGTGCTGTGATTCATGGGGTCGCGGAGAGTCGGACACGACTGAGCGACTGAACTGAACTGAACTGAGTGGTTACTAGGAGCTGAGGGCTGGAGGAAGTGCGGAGATGTTGGTCAAAGGATCCAAATTTCCAGTTGTAAAATGAATAAATTCTGGGGTCCTAATATAGAGGATTAAATTATAGTTAATAACACTGTATCATGCACTTAAGATTTGCTAAGAGAATAGATCTAACTGTTCTCACCACAAAAAAGAAACGGTAATTCTGTGACGGGTTGAAGGTCTGTTGGTAATTGTTTTGCAATATATAAGTATATCAAATCAACACGTTAAACTTAAAGTTATATATCAGTTTTATATCAATAAAGCTGGAGGGAAAAAAAAAGAATAGAAGAGATGCCTGTCTGAGATGTTTTAGGCAAAGTAATGAAGAACCACATTTCCATTGATTCTTCTGTCCGGGTTTGTTGTTGTTACTGTTGTTTAATAACATAAATCTCTGAAAGAGCTAGGTGTCACAATTTGAGTTCTCTGGAAGGAGATGCTGAGGTAGTTAGAAGAGCGAAATATTTATTGGGGAGAGAGCCCGTGAATGGGCGTGAGAAGCAGGAGTGGGCAGAGAGTGCTGTTAGTTTGTGTGCCAGCCTAGCAAAGTGTTTGCCAGCCAAGCGGGAGGTCAGAGCACAGCACGCCCAATCGAGGGATGCTGCGCTGAGTGGAAACAGCAGACCTTTGTATCTCTGCTTTGTTCAGTGGGTGGCTGGAAGCTGCTGCAAGAAGAGCATGCCCTTAGCTGCCATTGTCTGGCTCAGTCATTTGCTGGGGGCCACCCTACAGGTGGTGTGACGTCAGCTGGAAGACCGAGGCAGCTTCTGATGGACTACCAGCTGGAGGCTGAGAGGGCGCCACATCCCTCACAGCTGGGCAGCGAGTCCTTTCTGTAAGGGGAATCCGAGTGCTGTATCTCTCTGAGTGCCACATGGTGAACAACAAATTTCTCCTTGATTGCAATTCAATAAATACTTTTTAAAAAGCCATCTTTCTATGTTAAAATGCAATCTACAAATTATTATTAAAATATTCACTTTTTTTTTTTTTGTGGAGAGTTACATGAAGTAGCCAAATGCACCTAAGTATGAATTCTCAGGTTTACCTAATGAAGACCACAGCCTAAGAATCACAGTGGGCATTCAAAATCAGACGTTTTACCCACATTATTTATAACCTTCCAACAACTGGAGAAGGAAATGGTAACCCACTCCAGTATTCTTGCCTGGAGAATCCCATGGACGGAGAAGCCTGGTAGGCTACAGTCCACGGGGTCACAAAGAGTCGGACACGACTGAGCGACTGAACGGAACGGAACGGAACAACCTTGCAAGATGGGGACTACGATTCAGTTTTTCAGTTGAAGAAGCTGTAAATCACATTATTTAGGAGATTTTTTTCTGTAACCTGTGACTATTAAGTGGCAGAGCTGATATGTTAGGTTTTTATATTATTCTGAAGGTACTTGGCATTTTACCAAGATGACTGATGCAAAAAATTACAATATGACTGCCTACTTTGTATTTTGTCAAAATAATTCTTATGTACTTTGGTCCAGATTCTGGGGATGTTTGATATAATCTTTATTGTAGTAAAATAAAACATTATGGTTTTTGGCATACACTTAACAGGGTAGAACTGAGTTTTGACTGGATTCTTTGTAACACTTGGGTAATTGTTTCCTGTACATGTATGTATGTTAACTGACCACATTTGCTTGAGTTATCTCCTTTCCATAGGATCTTGGGGTTTAGCGATCCCCTTTTTATTTCTAGCTTTATATATCATTTACCTGATCTTTAAAAATAAGATAATGTCACAGTCAAAATAGAAACTTCAACCAGACTATGACATCAACTGTAAGGAATTTCTGAGTATAAAATCAATCTTCCTATCTCTAATTTTTTGGTATTTTATGCACAACAACATATGTTAAGCATCTCAGTAATGTTCTCTTAATAGTTTTAACTGATGAAATTAACATCTTTCTTCTATCTAGAGGTCATTAAAACCAGCTGTGTGATCAAATACTTACTTCTAAGGCTAAAAAAGTGATACTGCAACTTGTTTAGGTATTTACTGATGGGTAAATTCAGCACCAGGGCACTTCATCAACTCACACTTAATTCATTCAGATTTCTTAAGAATTAGCCTCAAATCAGACTAAAATTTGTTTTATTGAATAAAGTAGCCATGTGAACAATTTGGAGGAATTGACTATTTATTTATTCCAAAGAAGTGTTTTTGAAGAACTTTACCATGTTACATTTCTTTGCTAATGATGCAGCTGGATAGCTGCCATCTTTGTACTGAGGTGGAGACACCATCTGTGAGATAACAGAAAAATATATATTGGTCTCTGACACTGATTCTTGGCAGAGAGCTCCTAAAACCCTTATAGATTCGTAATGATAAGAGTACAGGAGTATCTTTTGTTCTAATATTTGGTCCTTGATCTTAGATTCTTAACAAAGAGCTCCTAAATAATTTGGAATTTCCTAATTGGTGATAGGAATATCTTTTGTTCTATTGAGGTGATTCTTGGTGGGCTTCTGGATGGGGGCTGGTTCCCACAAAGACCACGTCATAATCAGAAGCTTGGAATTTTCAGCTCCACTTTCCATTCTCCAGAGAGGGGAGCTGCTGCTAAGTCACTCCAGTCGTGTCCTACTCTGTGCGACCCCACAGACAGAAGCCCACCAGGCTCCCCTGTCCCTGGGATTCTCCAGGCAAGAACACTGGAGTGGGTTGCCATTTCCTTCTCCAATGTGTGAAAATGAAGAGTGAAAGTGAAGTTGCTCAGTCGTGTCCGTCCCTTAGCGACCCCATGGACTGCAGCCTACCAGGCTCCTCCATCCATGGGATTTTCTAGGCAAGAGTACTGGAGTGGCTTGCCATTGCCTTCTCTGAGAGAGGGGAGAGGAGGAGAGGGGAGAGGAGCTGGAAATGGAGTTAGTAATTGATCATGTCTCTATGAGCAAAACTCCATAAAATCTCAATCGTGTGTGGTTTGGAAAGCTTGGTGAACACATACACATACTAGGAGGGAGACATACCCCAGCTCCATGGGGACAGAAGCTCCTATGCTCAGGAGCCTCCCAGACCTTGCCTTATGTATCTCTTCATCTGGCTATTCAAATATGTGTGCATTTGTGCTAAGTTGCTTCAGCTGTGTCTGACTCTTTGCAACCATATGGACTGTAGCCATGCCCTCTTCCACGCCATTTTCCCTACCCAGGGATCGAACCTGCATTGCTTATGTCTCCTGCATTGGCAGGCGGGTTCTTTACCACTAGTGACACCTGGGAAGCCCCTATTCATATATATCCTTTGTTATATTCCTTAATAAAACTGGTAGGTGTAAGTGTTGCCCTGAGTTTTGTGATCTATTCTGGCAAATAATGGAACCCAGTGAGGAGCAGGTAATGGGAACCTCCGATTTGTAGCTGTCAAACAAAAGTTGTGAGTAAACAGGGAACTACACGATTGCATCTGAAACTGGGGACAGCCTTGCAGAGCTGTGGGATCTGATAGTACTCCAGGTAGACAGAGTCAGCATTCAGTTAAATTGTGGGACACCCAACTGGTGTCACCGAATTGCCTGGTGTGGGAAAAACTCCCACACTTCTAGTGTCAGAAATGTGAATGTGGTAGTCATATGAGAGTAAAGGAGAAACACAGGAGGAGGGCTGAGTCTTTTCCCAGTTCACTATCACCTATCCATTTTAATTCCATGTTACAGAGTTCTGATTTCTACAACCCTATTTGTCTCTGAAAGTTTCCCAAAACTACTATAGTGTGTATGTCTGTATGACTGTATGTGCAGGCAGTTTAGTTCAGTCAGATCAGTTTAGTTGCTCAGTCATGTCTGACTCGTTGTGATCCCATGGACCACAGCACATAGGCCTCCCTGTCCATCACCATCTCCTGGAGTTTACTCAAATTCATGTCCATTGAGTCAATGATGCCATCCAACCATCTCATCCTCTGTCGTCCCCTTCTCCTCTTGCCTTCAATCTTTCCCAGCATCAGGGTCTTTTCAAATGAGTCAGCTCTTTGCATCAGGTGGCCAAAGTATTGGAGTTTCAGCTTCAACGTCGATCCTTCCAATGAACAGTCAGGACTGATCTCCTTTAGGATGGACTGGTTGGATCTCCTTTCAGTCCAAGGGACTCTCAAGAGCCTTCTGCAACACCACAGTTCAAAAGCATCAATTCTTCGGCGATCAGCTTTCTTTAGAGTCCAGTTCTCACATCCATATATGACTACTGGAAAAACCATAGCCTTGATGAGACAGACCTTTGTTGGCAAAGTAATGTCTCTGCTTTTTAATATGCTATCTAGGTTGGTCATAACTTTCCTTGGAAGGAGTAAATGTCTTTTAATTTCATGGCTGCAGTCACCATCTGCAGTGATTTTGGAGCCCCCCCAAAATAAAGTCAACCACTATTTCCACTGTTTCCCAATCTATTTGCCACGAAGTGATGGGACCAGATGCCATGATCTTAGTTTTCTGAATGTTGACCTTTAAGCCAACTTTTTCACTCTCTTCTTTCACTTTCATCAAGAGACTCTTTAGTTCTTCACTTTCTGCCATAAGGGTGGTGTCATCTGCATATCTGAGGTTATTGATATTTCTCCCACCAATCTTGATTCCAGCTTGTGCTTCATCCAGCCCAGCATTTCTCATGATGTACTCTGCATATAAGTTAAATAAGCAGGGTGACAATATACAGCCTTGATGTACTCCTTTTCTATTTGGAAAGAGTCTGTTGTTCCATGTCCAGTTCTAACTGTTGCTTCCTGACCTGAATATAGATTTCCCAAGAGGCAGATCAGGTGGTCTGGTATTCCTATCTCTTTTAGAATTTTCCACAGTTTGTAGTGATCCACACAGTCAAAGGCTTTGGCATAGTCAGTAAAGCAGAAATAGATGATTTTCTGGAACGCTCTTGCTTTTTTGATGATCCAGTGGATGTTGACAATTTGATCTCTGGTGCCTCTGCCTTTTCTAAAACTAGCTTGAACATCTGGAAGTTCACAGTTCACATATTGCTGAAGCCTGGCTTGGAGAATTTTGAACATTACTTTGCTAGCGTGTGAGATGAGTGCAATTGTGTAGTAGTTTGAGCATTCTATGGCATTGCCTTTCTTTGGGATTGGAATGAAAACTGACCTTTTCTAGTCCTGTGGCCACTGCTGAGTTTTCCAAATTTGCTGGCATATTGAGTGCAGCACTTTCACAGCATCATCTTTCAAGATTTGAAATAGCTCAACTGGAATTCCATCATCTCCACTAGCTTTGTTTGTAGTGATGCTTTCTAAGGCCCATTTGACTTCACATTCCAGGATGTCTTGCTCTAGGTGAGTGATCACACCATTGTGATTATCTGGGTTGTGAAGATCTTTTTTGTATAGTTCTTCTGTGTATTCTTGCCACCTCTTCTTAACATCTTCTGCTTCTGTTAGGCCCATAGCATTTCTATCCTTTATTGAGCCCATCTTTGCATGAAATGTTCCCTTGGTATCTGATTTCCCCTCATCCTTAAGAACTAGAGATGAAGCCTGTATTATACTTTCTTGGTCCATTGACTATAGTTAACACATTCTGTTGCCTTTTTTTTTTTTTTTAGTTGAATATGGTCCCAATAAGATAAGGTACTCCTGATACCTGTGAAAGTGAAAGTGTTAGTCCCTCAGTCATGTCCAACTCTTTGTGATCCCAAGGACTGTAGCCCACCAGGCTCCTCTGTCCATGGAATTGTCCAGGCAAGAATACTGCAGCAAGTTGTCATTCCCTTCTCCAGAAGATATTCCTGACTCTGGGATTGAACACAGGTTTTCTGCATTGCAGGTGGATTCTTTACCATCTGCGCCATCAGGGAAGTCCTGGTACTTGTGATCTTATTTGAAAACAGCATGTGGGCAGATGTGGTTAAATAAAGGATCTTGAGATGAGATGATCCTGAATCCTGTGACTCAGTTCAGTTCTAGCATCTTATAAAAGAAAGGAGAGGGAGCCTTGAGACACAGAGTGGGAGCTCAAGTGAAGACAGAAGTGACTGTAGAAGTGTGTCTCCAGACCAAGGATTGCACGCAGCTACCAAGAAGGTCAGAAGCTGTGAGAGAAGAAATTTCTGTTGTTTTAAGCTACTGAATTTGTGGTATTTTGTTACATTAGCCCCAGAAAACTAGCATATACTCTTACTCTCAGAACCCTGAGTTGTTCTGAGTTGAATATATTAAGAGATAGACTATCAAGTATGAGGGTCAACACTTGTTTGTGAGGTCGTCTCTCCACAGGGTGATCAGGGCGGGTCCTCGCTGCTTCCCAGCTCAATTTGTTTCTATAGCACTCTTCAGCACATGGCATACTTCGTGCCATATTTTCCTAATTTTTAAAAATTAAAGTAGAGCTGACTTATGTATTTTTCTAATTTTTTAATGTTTATTGATGTCTTTCTCCCACTAGATGATAAACTCCCTGAGAGCATGGATTTTTGCTTGTTTTATTCCTTGTTATCTAGGCCAGAAATTACTAATTCAGGAGGATTATCAGTTGTCAGTTATCAATGTAGTGAAGGTTTATGATGAAACACTTGTATAACCACAGAGTAACACTGCACAGATTGCTTTCAGGTTGTAAAGGGGAAAATACTACTCTTAAATAGAGAAAGAATCTAGTGGTTTAGTATCATCAATGGTAGGCAACTAGATAGTAAAATGAAGTTGTTAACATTACTTATGATACTGTGTAGCCACATGTAGTTAACTTAAATCCACAGAGCCTATCCTTATAGCTCTCAGTTATGAAATAAGGAACAAATTAATTTCACCACAGAGAAGAAATCAAACAGATTCAGAAGGTGGTATATCCTGTAAGATGACAGTTCAGAGTCCTTAAAATAAAGGGTTTGTTCCAGATAAGAAGAGACATAAGGAATAAAACAACTAGGTGCAGTGTATGGGCTTGATTTATATAGATCAGTCTTAAATGGAGTATTTGGTCCATGAATAGAATTTTAAGTTCTGATGGAAGGTGAGATGAACATTTTTTTGAAATAAAGATAGTAAATGTGAACTGGAAAAGTATAGGAATATTGAGAGTATTATTTTGATAAAAATATAATGTTTCACTGTTCATTAATTATTTCTACTTTATATAACAAATCACCTCAGTTATATCCAACTCTTTGTGACCCAGTGGACTGTAGCCCTCCAGGCTTCTCTGTCCATGTGGATTGTTCAGGCAAGAATACTGGAGTGGGTTGCCATGACCTCCTCCAGGAGATCTTCTCAACCCAGGAAAAGATGAACCCTCATTCCTTATGTCTCTTGCATTGGCAGGCAGGTTCTTTTCCGTTAGTGCCACCTGGGAAGCCCCAAGATAAATGGTTAAAAACAGTATGTATAGAATAATATTAAAGGGAAATATACACATGCAGATTTTTTTAAAATTAGGCACTTATAGATTTTTTGAATTATTGTTTCTGGATGAAAGGAAGGAAAATTGCCTTTGGGGTACAAGTGATAGAGGGGAGTGGGTACACAGAGCCCAAAGTGCTTCACATTTCAAGGTGTAAACCTGCCACCCACAAAAAGGTTAACTGTAACAATTAGTTTGAAGAGCTGTAGGCCCAGGGTAAGTTTTATAATTGCATGCCTTTAAATTCTCAAAATTTCTGAACGTAATTCAAATTGATCTTCCCTCGGTTGACCTAAATTAGTGAGTTATATTAACTCATATCATAACTAGCCCCATTTGTTCATTATGTTTCAAAAAATCTGGAAATTCTCTTTTAATCTTTTTAAAATTTAAATGACTCTACCCCGAAAAGACAGAATCTCAATGATTTGATCTAGAGTTTTATACTCTTCAAATATTTTTTTCTTCTTTTCCTTCCTGCCCCACCCCTGCCATGCTTCCTTTCTTCCTTCCCTTTATCCATCCCTCTCTCCCTCCTGCATTCTTCCTCTTGTTTGTCTCTTTATTTACATCATCTACTAACACCATGGGCTTCCCAGGTGGCTCAGTTATAAAGAATCCACCTGCCAAGCAGGAGATACAGGTTCAATCCTTGGGTTGGGAAGATCCCCTGGAGAAAGAAATGGCAACCCACTTCCATATTCTTGTCTGGAAAATCCCATGGATAGAGGAGCCTGGTGGGCTACAGTCCATGGGATCACAAAAGGAGTCGAACATGGCTTAGTGTGTAAACAACAACAACCAATACCATATTCATTTCAGATTTTTTTTTAAAGAAAAAATTCAAAGCCCCTGATTTGAAACCCTCTGATTTCATTCCTATCTGTCTCTCTTCAGAGAGAAGTGCTTCTAGTTTTTTTTTTTATATGCATGATTTTATACTGTTAAATAAGTATAAACAATCTTTCACTGTTCAGTAAAGCATAAATTTCCATAAGTTGTTTTGATAATATGTTTTTGCTTGTTTTTGAACTGTATATATTATACTGTACAAATGCTTTGCAACTCTTTTGTCAATGTTATATTTTTGAGATTTATCCATGTTGCCATAAATAGCTAGATTTAGTTTGTTCATTTTAGTTGCTAAAAGTGTTACATTTTATGAATCTATCAAAATATATCCTTTTAAAATTTAAATATATTGGGCTATCTGTTGTTTTGTTTCCATAAACATAGCTGCAAGTAGCATTTTTAAATTTCTTCTTATGTGCATGTTAGAGAGTTTCTCTAAGATATATACATATAAGCAGAATTACTAGGTATGAGGCTGTGTGTATCTTCACCTTTTCTAGACATGCCGAATCATTCTCCCAAGTGGTTGTTCCAGTTCTATCAGCAGTAAATGAAAATTCCTGTTGTATTGTATCTGGCCAATAATAGGTGTTTTCATACCCTAAAAATTTGCCAGTTTGGTAATTGTGAACTGATACCTCATTGTTTTATTCACCTCATTCCTAATAAGGTTAAAAATCTTTTCACATATTAAGTGACCAGTGGATTTCCTGTTTTGTGAGCTGCCCATTTTTCTGTTGGGTGATTGATTTCCATGCATTTTTTATATGTTCTGGGTGCTAATTCTTTGTTAGGTACATGTGTTGCAAATATTTTCTCCCAGTCTGTGACTTGCATTTTCACTATTTGTAATTGAATCTTGTTGTAAAAAAAGCTTATTTTTAATATAGTGTATCTAGTAATCTTTCATTATGTCATTTGTGCTTTTCTGTGTTTTGTTTAAGAATATACTTTAACATCATTTTGTCTCCTTTATTTTCTTCTAGAGTGTTTAAAGTTTTGCTTTTCACATTTAGGTTTTTAATCTCCCTGGGTTATTTTTAATATGTATATAGTATTAAGTAGGGAATCATATGGGTATCTTATTTTCTGATCACCACTTGTCTATTCGTCCTTCCTTTTTCCATTGTAATTACACCTCTGTCATATATCAGATATCCACACATGCAATTGTACTCTAGTTTCACTGATCTACTGAGAGTCTGTCATACTCTCAGTACTCTGATTTATAAATGGGATCAATTTTCTGTATTATGCTAATTAGTTGTTACAATTATAGAGATGCCAGGTTTTGTATAATGAGTTCCATTTGCCAATTTTTCTCAATTCTTTCATTAAGGGTTTTCTTACTGACTTGAATCAATGAGGCCTAGATTCTACTTTCAACTTCATTACTAACTAGTTCTGTGACCTTGGGAAAGTTACTCATGTCACTAACCTTCAGTGTTCTCTTTGCAAAGAAGCAGGTCTTATTACCTAACTCACAAAGTGTGGTTGTTGTGAAGGTTAAATAAGAAAGTGAATGTAGATAGTGTCAGTCAGTTCAGTTCAGTCGCTCAGTCGTGTCTGACTCTCCGCGACCCCATGAATCACAGCACACCAGGCCTCCCTGTCCATCACCAACTCCCGAAGTACACTCAAACTCATGTCCACAGAGTCGGTGATGCCATCCAGCCATCTCATTCTCCGTCGTCCCCTTCTCCTCCCGCCCCCAACCTTTCCCAGCATCAGAGTCTTTTCCAGTGAGTCAACTCGTCGCATGTGTAGAGACCCCCAAAATGTTAGTTCATTTAAAAAATTTTATCATCTGACAGAGAGTCTGAAAATAAGTAGATATGAAATAAAGGCTAATTAAATCAACATTTATACACACACACGTACACACATACTCTGAAGACCCTTCTTGCCATTCAGAGCTTTAGGGAATTTCTCTCACTATGAAGTCACAAGTTTCATTTGTTTTCTCTTCTTGAATAAGAACATACTACCCCTTTTCTAAAGAAATCCAAAACATAAGCCTGGGGGAAACGATTCCAGGGGAGATAACCATTTGAAAACACTGAATTATCTCTTGGTTTCAGGTAAGATATCTGTACTTTACATGATTCATTGTAGGTATGAAAACTGTCAGAGAAAAAAATGGCCATTACAATTATGTGACTTTAAAGTATTTTCCAAAAGAGCCATATCTGTCATCAGTTATGAAAGCTGACCAAATGCACATGATGACAGACAGACAGCTGGTTCTCATTCATATTAAGTTCCTCTCAAGCGAAAGGAATGTTAAGGCAATCTGGCCTCATATTATGTTGATTCCAGAGTAATTACATTTGTTATTTCCAGGCAATGCAGTAAATCAAGCCGTGGCAAGTAGGTGGGTGTTTCACAGAAGTAATTTTGGAGACCATTAAATATGATCACGTGTTGCATTGAGCCCTCTTCTGCCTCAAGACAAATGAGGTCCAGTCCAGGTGTGGGGGAGGGGAGAGAATGAGAAGCAGACTTATTTCCTTTGAAAGATAAGAAAACGTTTTTTTGCATGTTGAGGGAGAATTGACAAGAAACAAAGGAGTTTAGTTAAGGCATGCAGGGGTCAAAGGAATGGTCAAACTGCCCCTATGCTAGGGATTTGTTGTCTCTCTGTTCTCAGTCCAAGGGCTGCCAAGTCCAGCTGCTTCCCAGGCAGTCGTACCTCCCCCAAACACACCTGCTATCCCAGCCTTTCCTCTACTGTGGAGTAAGCTGGCCCTTAATTAATGTCTACAGCACAAGGTTTATGACCCTTCTGATTTCATTATAGTTTGAAACTCTGTGGAGCTTCCTCCCATTCACATAAAGGCCAAATGCTTTTAGAATCCTTTAGTAAACCGATTGCCTAAAGGCTACATTCAGGAAGGAATCTAATATAGACGCTAAATGATCATTTTGTTGTCTCAAAGTCTCTGTTCAAAATGGACATAATTCTTCTTTTAACCTGTGGTCTGGCCTCCCCTTAATACCAGCTTCCTAAGGTCTTATCAGAATGCAAGAATAAAGAAAACCAAAGCTGAATTTGACTTTAAAAGGGATCCTTGCCTTAAACAGAGATTGGCATAGAGTTGAATTAAGACTCATTGACTCTAACATTTTTTCCTGTAGACAGCAGAGATCTGTCAGTTGCTCAGAGCATTTTAAAGAACTGGGGAATAAAAATTCTGGAATGCTTTAGAGAACTGCCTGGAGGCCTTAGGAAAAGGTGACCTTTGGAAGACTTTCCCAGCTCTGCACCATTCCTGGAGAGAGCACACAAACTGGTTCCATGTGGAAAGCGGCAGGGGAGGGCCTGGCTCCTGATCATTAGGGGAGGCTGGTTTCAGTTGCCATGAAATAATGTCATCCAGTGGTGAAGATTTTTCACTTCATGTCTCTTCAGAGAAATTGGGCCCTTCTCATTTTTCCTGTAACATGGTTTAACCTAGCCTGTGTTTGTCAGTGGTTTAGTTTATAGCCTACAGAATTTCCCTTCCGTTCCGTTCCGTTCTGTCGCTCAGTCGTGTCTGACTCTTTGCGACCCCGTGGACTGTAGCCTACCAGGCTTCTTCGTCCATGGGATTCTCCAGGCAAGAATACTGGAGTGGGTTACCGTTTCCTTCTCCAGGGGATCTTCCCGACCCAGGGATCGAACCCGGGTCTCCCACTTTGGAGGCAGACGCTTTAACCTCTGAGCCACCAGGGAAGCCCCTACAGAATTTCCCTTGGGGAACCTGAAATCAGAAATAACATAAACACATGAGGATGAATAGAGAATAGGAGAGAAGGAATGAGAATTATCAATCAAATGGAAATATAAATAAATTAAAAAAATATATATATATAAAATTTCAGGGCTTCACTGATGACTTGGATGGTCAATGTAGGAGATCTGGACTCAATCTCTGGGTCAGGAAAATCCCCTGGAGAAGGGAATGGCTACCCACTCCAGTATTCTTGCCTGGGAGATCCAATGCACAGAGGAGCCTGGTAACCTCTATTCTACTTTATGCCTCTATGAATTTTCCTACCCTAGCTACCTCATACAAATGGAAGTGTATGACATTTATCCTTTTGTGCTTGGTGTATTTCACTTGGCATTATATTTTCACAATTCATCCATGTTGTAGCATGTATCAGAATTTCATTTCTTCTTAGGGCTGAATATTCCACTGCATGGGTGTACACATTTGTTTATCTGTTCTTTCATTTGGGTTGTTTCTACCTTTTGATCGGAGAAGGCAATGGCAAGCCACTCCAGTACTCTTGCCTAGAAAATCCCATGGATGGAGGAGCCTGGTAGGCTGCAGTCCGTGGGGTTGCTAAGGGTTGGACACGACTGAGCGACTTCACTTTCACTTTTCACTTTCACACATTGGAGAAGGAAATGGCAACCCACTCCAGTGTTCTTGCCTGGAGAATCCCAGGGACGGGGGAGCCTGGTGGGCTTCCGTCTATGGGGTCTCACAGAGTCGGACACGACTGAAGTGACTTGGCAGCAGCAGCAGCAGCAGCTACCTTTTGATTGTTATGAATAATGTTGCATGAACATTGGCATTTAAGTATCTGTTTTAGTCTGTTTTCAATTCTTTTGGGTATATACCTAGAATTTGAATTGCTGGATCATGTGGTAATTTTATGTTTAACTATTCCACAGTGACTGAACCATTTTATATAACCACCAACAATGCATGGATATTCTAATATCTGCATACCCTCACTAACACTTTACTATTTTTTAAATATGTTATTTTTTAAAATAAAAAAATTTTAAAGCAAAAGCATAATTATTTTTTAAAATAACAGTCTAGTGGTAGTGGATGTGTGGTGGTATTTCATTGTAATTTTGATTTGCATTTTCCTAATAATTAATGGGGCTTCCCTGTGCCTCAGTCAGTAAAGAATCTATGTGCAATGCAGGAAATCCAGGTTTGATCCCTGAGTTGGGAAGATCCTCTAGAGTAAGAGGTGGCAACCAACTCCAGTTTTCTTGCTTGTGAAATCCCACAGACAGAGGAGCCTGGTCTGTTACAGTCCATGGGGTTACAAAGAGTCAGACATGACCTAGCAACTAAACCACCACCACCACCAATAATTAATGATGTTGAATATTTCTTCATGTGCTTACTGACTATTTTTATGTCTTTTTTGAAAAAATGTCCATTCAGGTCCTTTGCCCATGTTCATATTGTTTTTGTTGTGGTGGTGAGTTATGGGAGTTTCTATATATTCTAGATAATAATTCCTTATCGGATTCATGATTGGCAAATATTCTGTTTTGTGAGCTGCCTTTTCACTCTGTTGATAGTGTCCTTTGATGTGCAAAAGTTTTAAAATTTGGGGGAATCCCAGATTATCTATTTTTTCTTTTGTTGCTTATATAGTTAATTTTAGTATATGAACTAATGGTGATGTTCACCTCCCACATATCCGTTTGTCAGTTGATAGAGAAGCTGTGTTGTAGGAAGTGGAATTCCACATCATGGGCAGTTGGAAATGGTGCCCTCATGTGATTGATTACTGCCAATATAATGTAGTGCATTGTAATTCAGTGTCCTCTTACGTGGATTGTTGAATCATATTTTTATGTTATTTATGTGTTTTCACTTGTGTATTTACTAAATTAACCTTTACAGTTATGGAGCAAATGGCTGATAAAATGACTTGCGCAGAAAGCTCACATGTAAGGTAAGACTGATAATAAAAGATGAAGTAAGAGCATGGTAGAGTTGTCACTTCTAGAAGGAGCTTTTTGTCAGTCACATTAAGAAGGTCTGATAAGAAGTCATTAATTATTTATTTATTAAAAATATTTCATTTTTTAATTTGACGGTGGCAGTTCTTAGTTGCAGCACTCGGGATCTTCAGTCTTCATTGTGACTTTTAAGCTCTTAGTTGTGGCATGTGGGATCTAGTTCCCTGACCAGGGATTGAACCTGGGCCTCCTGCATTGGGAGTGTGAAGTCTTAGCCACTGGACTACCAGGGAAGTTCCTCAACACAAGTATTTAAAAATGTGAATTTATATCTACTATGTTTAACAACATATCATACTCTAAGTGTATATTAACATTATGTATTAGAATATTATCAGTGGTAGTATAGAAATATGAAAACTTGCATGACGTTCATAAATATTACTTCATTGTTGGTCATATCATTTTAAATTCTTTTAAACATTATTGCATCAAGAACAAGTTTTTAGAGTAGGTTGATATCACATACATATAAAAATTTTTATTTATAAAGCCAATACTTACTGGGGATGAATCCTCCACTGTTTTTTTTTTTTTGATAGGGTTATTTCAAAAAGTTCAGAGACCACTGTGTTCCATAAAGAGAATTAATCTTACAGACATATTTGTCTATCAGCATTGTTGGCTAGGAAACTGGCACACTTTTATGCCTAGAGTTTTTTCTCATTTTAAAACTATAACATTGACTTGACTCCGGTCTATTTGGCAAAAGTTCCCTGATGGATCACTGAAAAGGCAGCAAAAGATTAGCATGTTTGGCTTTATTATTTATGTGACAAGTGTGCTTTTTTGGCCTGTGTTTGTACAGAATTTGTGTGTGTATAGTTGAATAATCCTTGGGACAAAACAATTATCACCCCAGGAGACTGATTAGATGCCAGAAGAAAAATACCATAGCTGAGTTCAGTGATGAAAATCATTCTGGTTCTAAGTTGTGTTAATAAGGAAGATAATTTTCTCAACATCTAAACTATGGCTCATCAGTCACATTGATTCTGGATTTCTTGCTGTGCCATTCTATCCATGCTCTTATCCAAGCTATAGATTTGCTAGAGTTCTTGTTCACCCAGACAGTCTCCCACTTCTGACTCCTCTGCCCATTTCACTGCTCATTAATACATCCATCAAAGAGCAAGCCAGGAGAGAGATGGGAATTTTATCTGGTGGTTTTATTCTCTTGTTGTTTACATTGGCATGAAATTTTGGGGTTATACGTGAATTTTCTTTATCCATGTGGATCTTCACTTCAGAGCTGTGGATAATCAACTGCCAATCAAGCCTACTTTCAAAACAACTCTCTTAAAACCAAGACAAGCTTTTCTGGTCATGCTTTAGGTGGCCACAGCTGTAAAGTCATTTATGAGAAAACCTGGCATTTTGATGTGACTTTATAATCAACTTTTGCATTTCTTTGAAACTAGAATGGGAGCAAAGCCAGGCTAGGCACTGAAATTTTTTTCCACATAAGACAGCCTGAAATTAATATAGAATGAATCATGAAGTTAGAAGGGAACTGAAAGTGTACCATAACTTGCCTTCTTCAGGAAATTGTGGTTATCTGAAATCTAAAGTAAAAAGCTTCCTTTTCCAGAGAGAGTTAACTCTCTCCACACAAGTCTCTACAAAATCCGAAGAGACTTCCTTTTAGTCTGCTCCAGATGACCATATCTTCTTAACTGTTTCAAGTGTAGGGGAGCCTTCTGCATCTTCAACTGGCTGACTTCTTCCCTTATCACATAATTTCTTATCATATTCCCATATTGCATCTCTGGCTCTCTCATTCTTTAGACCCATGCAAACTGTTCTTTGGGTTTGCTGAATCTCTAGGTTTACGATCATTCCCTTTTTCTGCTAGTCTGTGAGCCATCTTTGACTTCACATACATCTCTGTTTAGTCAGGATCTTACCCCACTTCTCTCTTAACAGTAGCTTCATATCCCTGGTCCCTTTTCTGAACTTGTTCCCCAGTTCTCCCATGTTCAGTCCCTGACCCCATTGAATAACCAGACCCTGCTATCAGAGGAAACTGTTCACTGACAGGCCCAAATAAGAGAGGGGTAATAGGCAACATAGCCTTTTGCATCCATGTCCCTGGAGACCCCTAGCACTTTTCTGATATCTTTGTCAACTTGTGACATGGTCCCAAGATACAGCCTCAAAAAGTGTGGCATCCAGACTTTGATTTTCCACTCAGGAATGAATGTAGAAAGCTAGGTAGAGTATCACTCTCACCTTTTTAATAAAAAATATAGCCAGGCAAGCTGCAAGTTCACTGCTTTTATTGAAATCAACAGATAGCTCAGTTTTTAAGACAACTGACTAGTATGAAATCTAAGAGTAGATACGCTCCTGTTGGATGAGATGAGATCCTATCACTTGCTTACCTGGGACAGATGTAGTCAGATGCTGGTGAGAAGCATTTAGCTGGACCCATCTCCCCTTTTTTACTTGGTGAATTGTGGAACCATTCATTCTCCAGAGGTTCAAGCAGGAAAAACAAATTATATTTATAAAAGGATACTTGACATTTGGTTCATCAAACTAAGGATACCCGGGGTTATTTTAAAGACCTCACATTTTCTCAGCAGAAGGAATCATCTGTCTGTGGGTCAGACCCTGGTCCAGTTTCTTATTCAGCTCTTGACTTATATTGAATAAGTCTTTATTGGAATTAGACTACTGGGCTCTGTGTCTCCTGGAATCAATCTCCAGGACCTAAATATTCTCAGTTAGTGAGACCCCTTCTTGTTATTGCTTATAAAGTCACTAATACTTTTCTGAGGGTTTATGAATGCAATTTATGTTAATGTGTATCCACCCATAGAATAACCTATGTAACTATTTTCTCATTAAAGTGCTCTTAGCTTGTGTATTATAGTAAGAGTTTTATCCAGAAGGGTTAAAATTCTAAGGTTTTTTCATCTTTAATTTTATATAAACTGGTTGCTTGGTTATTTATGAGCTTGTTTATAGATGGTTTGTTCCACTGTTTATATTTCTAATTAGGAAATGCATAAAATCAATTGTTAATGAAGTGTTAGTCAGTGAGATAACTCTTTGAGGGTGTGTAAATGTGAGATCTGGGGATTTTATAGAGAGATGACTCTCTTGCTGGTCTTCCAGAAAGCATCTGTTTTGCTTTGTGTTTCTCCTGGCCTTTCTGAAGCACAGAATCAAAGTGAAGGGGCATGGAAGGGGCTCAGAGTTAATCCTGTGTCCAGGGAACAAACTTAAACTAATTGTTCCACCAGACTTTGGACCCATGACCTATACCTCATTATATTGAATATCAAGGTCTAACCAACTGAGCTAGTAAGGAAGAAACCTGTGAGAGGAACATGACATCAAATCTAAAGCAATGCATGAAACACATCACCCCAGCTGCTTCTATTGTCACCATTAACCAAAAGAATTTTGGAAACTATCTTTTTAGAAGTTTCTGATAAATCTTCCAAAGTTAGAAAATTCTTCAGGATTCAATAACATGGATTCAGTGCTGTGACAGACTTCATAGGGAATGACAGTACTTTCCAGACTTAATGAGATAACTATTGGTATTTTCAAAACAAAAGGAAAGATTTCTATCATGTGTCAAATGATAAAATGCCATAGGATATTGGAACAATTACCATCATTGTTTACTTCAAGAGGGAAAGTGAGAATCGACTTGACTTCCTATTGACTCATTCTGGGCATGTCAGAAATGTGTTATTCATTCATGCATGCATTTTTTAAAGGTTTTATTTGTTTATTTATTTTTGGCTGTGCTGGGTCTCCGTTGCTGTGCGTGAGCTTTCCCTCCTTGCAGCAAGCAGGGGCTACTCTCTAGTTGTGCGCGGATTCTCATTGCAGTGGTTCCTCTAGTCATGGAGCACGGGCTCTAGGACGCAGAGCTTTCAGTATTTGTGGCATGGGGGCTCAGTAGTTGCTGCTAATGGGCTCATGGAAACAGGGCCTGGTTTCCATGGAGCCTGTATTATTGCACAGGCACATAGACAATAAGCATGTAAGCAAATAAATGAGCAAGAATGGATCATTAAACAGTGATAGCACATGATTTTTTTTTGGCTTTGAAATTGTGCATATGATTATTACCTGCTCTTCTTGTTAGTGCTATAAACTTAGAAAGCTTTTTGGAGTTTTCTGAGTGTCAGGGTTTTTTGTCTGTAAAACAATGCAGTTTTGCTATATTAAATAGTACAACATAAGTAAAATACATGGCACTTAGCAGGTACTCAAGAAATATTAGTTCTCCCTTCCAGTGAAAAAGAAGGATATGGTGTTTATCCTTCTTACAACAACCAGGTGTAACTTATTTTGACCATTAGGTATAAAAAGTTTAGAAATTTTTTTCTAGAAAAACTTTTAGAAAAAAGTTTAGTAAAGAATTTGAGCTATGGAACTTTGCAGAATTATTTGATTAAAATACGCACAATTCCCTTAAGAACATTGTTTTCTTTAGACATAAAGGTAGTTCCATTATAACCCTGCTTTCCAAGATAAAATGAGCATTTGCTAAATCATGTTTAACTTTCCACTAGTGATTTACGACACTCTTTATCTGAAGATATTTTTCTTCCAACTTTTCAGAGTTGAGGAACAGAGAAGACGATAGGTTAAGGGGAGAACTGCATATTTAATGTAAAACTTTTCATCTCTGTTCACTGATCTAAGCATTCCTTTCTCCAGGTAGAGTTTTGGCATTTGAAAAGCAAAGGGATCAAGTTTCTTGGCACTCTGTAGCCCGAAACATTTATCAAAATAAACCCCAGGAGCCGGGCCCAGCACTAGCCTTGGGAGATTAGAAGAATGCTGTGCATGAGGCAAGGGGTGTGGGAGAGGGGAGATGATTGCCCTCCAGGGAACTCTTCCTGGCGGTTTCTGTGCTCCAGCCGACTGTCTCTCTGTTAGTAACAAAAGACTTGCCTTCCTCAGCCCTAGGCATCTGGCTTCATCCCCAGATGTTCTCCAGGGCAGAGTAAAATAGAGAAAAATATCTGGATGTTTGGATTTAATAATATTTGGTACAGTAATAATGATGATGATAGTAATAATAATTATGAGTGATTATATTTATAAAATGTTATATGTTTAATAATTATCAGTAAGTCAGAACTATAAAAAGCTTTATAAATTATAATTGGATTACATGAAATATTTATATAATAATAAGCATTTTTATTACAGAAATAATAGTATTTTGGTGTGCTTGCTAAGTACATACACCACCTCTTTGAAACTCCAACCAAAGTATTTTGATTCAGGTATTTTCTGAATATTTTCTATGCACTATTTCCCCATTGCACAGAAGAGAAAACTGAGCCAAAGTTAAGCCAAGTGACTTCTTCCAAGTCATGTAACAGAATCTGGGATGTGAACTCAGGCAGCAAAACTCTGAAGTCCACTATGTTCAGCTTTGTTTTCTATTATTGAGCAAATGCTTTGAAAGAGCAAAACATATGGAATATGAAGGATCAGCCACGTACTGTTGTGATCCATGATGCCAAAATGGCAATGTTTGCCTTCCTCAGAAAAAATACAGAGGATGTTCCTTCCCCCTCTCCATCCTAGCTGATGCTGCAGGCTCAGGCAAAGCTCTCATTTAATTAGCAAATACATGAAATCAATTGAGTAAAAAGGAGGAAGCCTTTGTGATTTGCAGAGAGAATTTATAGCTTTCACTTATTGAAGTCAAAATAGCTGTTTCATTTTCTTTCCTCCGTGTCAATTTATATTTTAGTCCTTGTGGTTTTTCCTTTTTCAAGGAAGTGACCCCATAGATGTTTTTCTTGAGTGCTCATGGACCCAAAACCCAGATGATTTCAAACGTAACCTTCCCAACCGTAGGCTAGTTTCTTGGCCAATCACTATGCTCAACTCTGAAGAAGTCTTTCAGGCTCATTTGCTACCAGACTCCGAGGTGAGAGCTTGCACCTTCTGGTTTTTGTTTACAAAAGTTGTTTTCATCCAAAATAATGGCCTGTGCTCCAGAAAAACTAATTTGGGGGTTGCTATTCACTTCAAAGGACTCACACGAGGCTGGAGTGTCCTTCTGAGGTCACAAGCAGTGGAGGAATTGTGAAAAGCTAATGTTGCAGGTCACTGACTTGGCAGCTGCTTTCAAAGATGTCACCTGAAGCAACACAGGTTTAGTTCTACTTTTGTAAAAGCATAAAGTCTCTTGACCACAAGAATTAGCTTCCCTCTGCCATGCTTTCTGGTTTTAATGTCATCTCTGGTAGATTTAATGAATTTCTACACTTGTTGTGAATCAAAAACTCTGAGAATTCAGAGCCCAAATTGACTTATTGGCTTAATATTTTGGAGTTTTCAGTATATCTGGTGCTTTTCAACCAACCTCATTCAGCAGTATATCTGCAAATGTGTTTTGATGTGATATTAGTCTGGGAAATGAGACTAAAGGGTGGTGGAAAGAAAGACAAAGAGTTTTCTTGAGTCCAACATTCTTGCCTCAATTTTCAGCTCAAAAGCTAAAACAATTCATTTATTCATCTAGCAAATGTTGTGATCATTTACTATGTCCTGAGTGTGATAAATGGCTCTAGGGGGATATGAGGCTTTCTTTTGATACTTGAAATATTTAATTTGGTTACAGGATTCAATTTTTTATCTGTGTTTTCCAAGGGAAGAATTAAGAGCAATGGTTAGACATATAAAATGCAGACTTCTACTGGATTAGAGTAATTTAATAGTGAACACTCTACAAAATAGTGAGCTTTTTGTCACTGGTAGGAGTCAGAGGCCTGTCATTCAGAAGATTTCTGCTTGGAAAAGTCACCAAGTTTACGCTAATTACGCTTCCAGTCTGGAAATGCTGCGGTTTTGTGACTTCAGTGTTTACTTTGAGTGGTTCCCAATCTCCTTGAGAAGATCAAGACCTGAAGTCTGCATGTCTTTACTGGCATCCCTCAAGGAGGAATTAATGGCAATAAAATAGGTGTGAAGACCTCTGACTTTTACACCTAGTGTGCTGTATATTATCTCATTTTTGAGCACTACAGATTAGTGGTGGCTTAATATAACAGAAATTCAAACCAAAGCCTTTTCTATTACAATAAAGAGACGGTAACACGTTTTATTTTGAAGTATTAATATTTTCAAATGTGCTATGATCTACAAAGCTTTCTCTAGAATCACTGCCTTAAGCAATTCTTTTCTTTCTTAACAAGTTGAACCTGAAAGGTAATGATCTTTCCAAGTCATGAAACCTCAGTTCCCCTGAATTAAAATTTAAAAAGAAAAACACATGTGCTATTAGCACAGCTCTAACTGTAGAGCATAATATATGTTTGTATTAAAGGCATCCACATATCTAGGTATATTTGCAACAGATATAGGAATAGGCCTTGATGTTACTTCAAGTAGTTACTACAAGTTCCTTACATTAAAAAATTTTTCCTGATGACCGAGGGCCTTAGCTTTTACTCACTTTCAGTCCCACAGAACAACTAAGATGTACTTGATACATAAACTGAAAACCGGAGTTACGAGACTCATGAACATTTCCTGTCTTCATTATTTTTATATATTTTACTTAATAACATATTTATTTTTCAAGTAATTCTTCTATGCCTTTCTGCTTTTTTATTAATAAATTTTAATTACTGATAATTGTTGCTGGGAAGGATTGGGGGTGGGAGGAGAAGGGGACGACAGAGAATGAGATGGCTGCATGGTATCACCGACTCAATGGACATGAGTTTGAGTGAACTCCGGGAGTTGATGATGGACGGGGGGCCTGGCGTGCTGTGATTCATGGGGTCGCAAAGAGTTGGACATGACTGAGCGACTGAACTGAACTGAACTGAATTGCTGCTGCTGCTAAGTCACTTCAGTCGTGTCCGACTCTGTGTGACCCCATGACAGAAGCCCACCAGGCTCCCCCGTCCTTGGGATTCTCCAGGCAAGAACACTGGAGTGGGTTGCCATTTCCTTCTCCAATGTGTGAAAGTGAAAAGTGAAAGTGAAGTCGGTCAGTCGTGTCCGACCCTTAGCGACCCCACAGACTGCAGCCTACCAGGCTCCTCCATCCATGGGATTTTCTAGGCAATAGTACTGGAGTGGCTTGCCATTGCCTTCTCCAGAACTGAATTGCAGAAGTAGTTAATTCCAGTTGATATCTTTTGAGTTGCTGTTATAAACAGTCATTGTCTTAGTGACAGTTATTTAAACTTAAGAGAAACTTACACATTCTTCAGTAGCAGAACTCAATGCTTCTGAAAGCCAACAACTATGAACAACCCATAGGGAAGGGGACTCTTTACCTAGGCCCTGAGGTCTTTGTCATGATAACACAAGAAAGAATTTTCTCAAGCAAGGACTACATCAGAAAAATGGAAAACAAAACAAAACCCATAACCTCTTAAGCTTCAGGTGATTTTAAATGACAGGAGAATGAAGCATAGCAGAGTTGATTTAAAAACACTTTAGACACATATATGAAGGGGACTCTTCCTTATGCACTCAGAACTTCTCACTTAAGGTAGTAACCATTAACTCCTTTGACCTATCTAAATTTTATTTATTTTTTATATAGGCTTTCACTTTGGGGAATTAACCTTCTGCTCCAGTTGTAGGAACACCATTCTCATTATACACGTCACACTGGGAAGGTTGCTGCTGCTGCTGCTGTTGAGTCCCTTCAGTCGTGTCCTACTCTGTGTGACCCCATAGATGGCAGCCCACCAGGCTCTTCTGTCCCTGGGATTCTCCAGGCAAGAATACTCGGGTGGGTTGCCATTTCCTCCTCCAAAGCATGCATGCTTGCTAAGTCGCTTCAGTTGTGCCTGACTCTGCGACCCCATAGATGGCAGCCCACCAGGATCCTCTGTCCACAGGATTATCTAGGCAAGTATACTGGAGTGGGTTGCCATTTCCTTCTTCCTTAGGAAGGTTGAGGGGCATTAATTGTCATCCCCCAAGTAAGTGCTCAAATAGAAGGTTTGGCGGTACTAACTAAACCCACATTAAGTTGAAGAAAATTTTTGTGAGTCATTGACAGATAATTTCTGAATCATATGCAAAAGAATCTTTTTGGAAGAAGAATGTAGTGTGAATGGCAGTTTTGTCTCTCCCTCCTGATGTTAATAGTACTCCCACAGAAACAGTTTTACATTCCACTGCACCCCAAGGCATCCGAACGGATCCTCTTTCCTCACATGTGCATGTACACTTGGAAACAGTCAATTTGTTCTAAAAAGGAGTTTCCCAGAGTTGCCCTGGCTACATCAAAAACCTTTTTTTTATTTTACAAAATTTATGAAATACTGATTTAGGCTTTATGAAAAAGGCAGAGCTTCTGTCCTCAAGAAACTTACAGTGTAGTTGTGTAGTTGTTGTTCAGTTGTTCAGTCATATCCGACTCTTTGTGACCCCATGGACTGCAGCACGCGAGGCTTACCTGTCCTTCACTATCTCCTGGAGTTTGGTGAAACTCATGCCCATTGAGTTGGTGATACCATTCCAACTATCTCATCCTCTGTTGCCCCCTTCTTCAAATTAACAATATTAATAGTTACACAGACGAATGAGTGTGGTCAGACTTGGGAGAAAGCTCCCAGCTCCTGTGAATGCCTGTGAGCATTATCAGTGTTAATCCACAGATACTTCGTTAATTGTTTCCTAATTAGTCCATGAATTTCTAAAGGAGAGGAAGTGTGTTTTACAAGTCTTTGTATCTCCTACAGCTTTTAGTGCATGTCTGTTGGTTTGATATTTACAATCTTAGAGAAATTACTTTCTCTTCTTTTTCAATTTTTTCTCTTACTGTCCAAGTGTCTCAGAAATTCTTTAAGAGAACATCTGGTTTTTCTGTACTGTGGCATAGTCCATTCATAGGTGACATACCAGTTCCTTACTATTGGTTGATAATATGGTATTATCTAATTAGAGACTCTTAGGAAGGAAATTAGCATTGGATAGTTATTAATTCGTCCCTTATTCCAAAGCAGAAATGTGACATGTTTGCACCTGTTCAGTTCAGTTCAGTTCAGTCGCTCAGTCATGTCCGACTCTTTGCAACCCCATGAATCACAGCACGCCAGGCCTCCCTGTCTATCACCAACTCCCGGAGTTCACTCAAACTCATGGACATCGAGTCGGTGATGCCATCCACGCCAGGCCTCCCTGTCCATCACCAAATCCTGGAGTTCACTCAAACTCATGAACATCGAGTCGGTGATGCCATCCAGCCATCTCATTCTCTGTCGTCCCCGTCTCCTCCCACCCCCAATCCCTCGCAGCATCAGAGTCACCTACTCTAAATAGGCTTGTGATATTTTGGTCACGTCTACAATAAAGAGCTGCATATGAAGATGGTCCCAGAATTTATTTTTTTACTGTTGGTAGAGCTAAAACAAAATTTTTGTCATGGCTGAATCACAGGTAATCTCAGCCATTAAAGACTTGACCAGCATGACTAAACTGCCCTGGCAAAGCAGTTCAAATCAGTAGTTTTCAACGACAGTGAGCCCTTCTTGGAAAACCAAAAGCTATAAAGTGGGGAGAGAGGTGCTGAGGAGATAGGCTTAGAAACAAGATATAAACAATCTAGAACCAGGGACCAAGCATCTTCTTAAGCAATTACTGCCTTTCCCCCCTTCCTAGGTCTTCTAACCCCTTATTTTTATCCTTTTTCATAGCTATTCAGAAATGAATGACAATAAATTTTCAGTGTCATGTCATTTCTTTTCTACTGTAGGATTTAGGAAACCAGAAGTTCACAGTTAATTTTTAAACATATAAAAGACTTATCACAGATTAGGTAAACTTGTCTCCATGCTATAGGCAAGTGCCAGAATAGTATTTCCAGCCAATGGATATTTTATTCCTTTAAAAGAAATAAGTAAATAGATTGTCCAGAGGAGTACTCTTGACTCTATTTTAATTTCTGACTGTGTATGGTCACCATTAACAGGACAGAGGTTTGGGCCCATGTGGAAGAAATTTGTGCTATCAACACCTCTTGAAATACTGTAACTGTTGAATTACAGGTAATGAGCCAATCATAGGTACAGGAGTTGTTCTTGCTCAGGTGGTAGATTCACATTTCTGATTTATGAGTTAATATTCTATCCTTCCATTGTATAGAAGGAAATGGTCGCTGTTTGAACAGTATAAAAACAAACAAACAAAGAAGCAAACTTAAAATGTATCTCCTGTTTCAGTGTCAACTGAGCAAAATTAAGCAATCCAATTTGGTTAAAGTTATGCCCTGTGAATAGCCCGGTTAATGAGGCAACACCAATAAAGTACCTTTGAGTTCTTGCAGCTTCTCTGGGAAAGGGAAACAAAAAAGTTGGACCTTAGAGCTATAAGAAAACTAGGACTAGAAAGGTCTTTGTGCCGAGAAGAGAATCTGCAGAGATGTGAATCCAGCATTCTGTGTGCAGTTTCCCCTTGAGTTATTTGATTATTTGTAAGCTGAATGTTCACAGGATGAGACACATAGAAATCTAGCAGAATGTAGTTGCTAAGACACTAAAAAGCTAAGCTGCAGATATTCTGGCAATCTGACGGTACTGAAGAGTAACTGGAATTCAGGCTTGCCAGGGAGAGTCCCTCATAAATACCTTAGACTTTTATTTGAGGCTCATGAAGGGCCATCATCTAGGAAAAATGGAAAAAGAAAAAGTATCTCTCAACTCATTTTATGAGGGCAGCATAACCTTGAAATCAAAACCTAGCAAGGTTATTACAAGAAGGGAAATTTATAACCAATTTCTTATATAAATATAGATTCAAGAATCTTACATAAAATATTAGCAAATCAAGCACATCATGACCAAGTTAAGTTTATTCTGGGAATGTGTGGTTGATTTAATATTAAACACCCATTATCGTAAGATATGACAGTAGAAGGATATGAGAAACCACATGATCATCTCAATAAATACTGAAAAAGCATTTGATAAATTTCAACACCCATTCATGCTAAAATCTCTTAAGAGCTAGATATAGAAAGAAATTTTCTTAAGTTATTAATGGATAACTCTTAAAAACTTACAACTAACCACTTGATTTTTGTTGTTGTTTAGTTGCTAAGTCGTGTCTGACTCTTTCGCCACCCCATGGACTGTAGTCCACCAGACTTCTCTGTACATGGGTCTTTCCAGGCAAGAATACCAGAGTGGGTTGCCATTTCCTTCTCCAGGGAATCTTCCTGACCCAGGAGTTGAACCCACGTCTCCTGCATTGCAGGTGGATTCTTTTACTGCCAAGCCTCCAGGGAATCCCAATGACTTAATGGGGAGATAGTAAATTCCTTCTCTCCCAAAGTTAGGAGTAAGACAGAGATGCTCTGTATCCTTATTTCTATTCAGTATTGTGCAGCACTGCTTAGCCATTGCAATAGAACTAAAAACCAAAAGTCATAATAATTAGTATTTTTTGAAATGTCATTTTTTGGAGATATATGATGTGATTGTGTACATATAATATCCAAAAGAAACTTATCATGTAAATTAGCATGGTTGCTGAATAGAAGGTAAATATGAAAAAACTATTATTTTTCTATATGATAACAATAAGCATGCAGATATATTTATTTCAAAATAATATTCTTTGTGATGGCATAAGACATTAAATACCTAGGAGTAAATCAATAAAATATTAAAAACCTATTCAGAAAACTACAAAATATTATTTAGGTAAACGAGAGAATGCCAAAATAAAAGATATGCCATTTCGATGGATTTGGAATAAGTAATGCAAGGATGTCTGTTATCTTTAAATTGATTTGTAGATTTAATGCAATCCCAACCAAAACTGCACCAGCATTTCTTGGATTGAAAATTGATAAGCTAACTCTAAAGATTATCTGTCCAATCAAATGACCTAGATAGTTAAAACAATCTTGAAGAAGATCAAAGTTGGAGGATTTATGTCAATAGATACCAGTATTGGGGAGTGGTATTGGTACCGGTGGTCAGTTGGGCTATTGGTCACAGAATTCAGTAACAATGGGGAACGTTTTTGAAAAATTGTTTAAAAGCCTCTTTGGGAAAAAGGAGATGTGGATTCTTATGGTGGGTTTGGATGCCGCTGGAAAAACCATCATCTTGTACAAACTGAAGCTGGGAGAGATTGTGACTACCATCCCTACAATAGGTTTCAACGTGGAGACAGTAGAATATAAAAACATCAGCTTCACAGTCTGGGATGTCGGCAGCCAGGACAAAATCAGACCTCTGTGGCGACATTATTTCCAGAACACGCAAGGTCTGATTTTTGTGGTTGACAGTAATGACAGACAGCAGGTCAATGAAGCCCGAGAAGAACTAACCAGAATGTTAGCCGAAGACGAGCTCAGAGATGCGGTCTTATTGGTGTTTGTAAATAAACAGGATCTTCCCAACGCTATGAACGCAGCAGAGATAACAGACAAGCTTGGCTTACATTCCCTCCGCCAGAGAAACTGGTACATTCAGGCTACTTGTGCCACCAGTGGAGATGGGCTTTATGAAGGCCTGGACTGGCTGTCCAACCAGCTCAAAAACCAGAAGTGACGGGAGGTGCCACGCTCCCTGTGCGTCGTGGCAAAGTCAGCTGGCCTCTTGTGTGTGCGTGTGTGCGTGTGTGCATGTGTGTGTGTGAGGAGTCTAGTGTGGGTGTGTGGCCAGGCGTGGGAGCAGCTTTCTCATAGTGCCTTATACACGCTCTGAAGAAACCAGTCTTACCTGTTAAGAACAACCAGTGTTATGTTTTCTGCACTACCTTCCATTTCAATAGCTTTGATGACCAGTTTTGCAGTCCATGGGGAAGTCCCAAGGGCTCCCCCAGGACCGAGAGCCGGACTGGTCTTTGTGATGGGAAGGTGGGGGGAGGGTGGACTGCCTTCACTTGTGTGATCTTGGCCCAGGCCTGGGGTCTCTGCACACCTGGCAATCCTGTTAGACTATGACATCCTTTTGTTAAAAAAGAAGGCTCAAATTTAAAAGGCCCTTGCTTACCACAGATATAAAGTTCAGATCTGAACTTGTTATTTTCTAGCCCAGAGGTCCTGGTTTAATGTACTTTATTGAGAGAAATCAGTGATCTTATTCTATGAGAAGGAAAATAAAACCCCATAACACTAGACCCTGTAACACTAGAAAATCATCGAATCCTTCCTTCCTTTGACTCTTATTTGCCAAATGGAGACCCTTTGGGGTGGGCACCCAGTGCGTGGCAAGGCTCTTTACTGGGGCCACCCCACCACGTACCAGGCTGGGGTAAGGAGGGGCGACACCTTCGTGTTCCTCATCACCTCTTTGAGGCTGCTGCTCCCACTCCTCTGCTCTGCGCCAAATGTTCTCCGCCTGAAGCAGGAGCTTGGCTCCCCAGATGGAAGCAGAACCATGTACACTATGTTAGTCCAACTTGCGGTTTGGGTTAGACTGCTCTTCCCAGAACCACACACCCGGGAGCTCTGAGAGTTTGTGAGAGAATCAAGGGGTTAAATTTGGGCAACGAGACGCCCAGCAGCCAAGTTGGTTGGTGCTAGATTTTGCCATGAAGGATGTCTCATCCAGGCCACTCTCCATGGCACTGAGACTCCCTCTTCTGGTTGGCAATCATGATTAACATGGAAATGTGCTGTATGTTGTCCTCAAAATAGAGGTCACAATGGCCTGGAAACGAGATGAGTTCACTCAGTAGTCTAGACCTGTTTCGTCCAGACAGCTGCTGTTGTCCAAATTTGTACCTAAGCTCTTCCACTACTACCTTTTAAAACTGCTTTTTCAAAAAAAAAAAAAATTTTTTTTTTTTCATTTTAGATTACAGAGGAGGAGAGTATAAAATGAATTTTAACAAAAGTAAACCTTGTTGATAACCACGAAGTTGCTATGACTCGGAAGAAATTTCATGCTGTGATCAATGTGAAGTGTAATGTTTTTCCTTAAGACATTGACTTTAAAGAATGTTCTTGAAGTACTGGCAGCAAATTCCAGATTTGGTTTTTAAACCATGCATTTAAGTCCTGAGAAATATTTAGATTGTGTGCCTCAAATCGGCAGGGAGTGTGTCTTACACTTTTGTATTTATGCTTAGTGCGTGTGCCCAGTACCATGCTGGGCCTCATCAAACACTTGTTGATTGGTTGGACAATAAAGGCTTGCTTTGGAAGGAGAAAAAAAAAATAGATACCAGTACTTATCAAACAACTATAATTAAAGCAATATGATTCTGGCACAGAGATAGACAAATAGATCATTGAGCAAGACAGCAAGTCCAGAAATACCTACACATGTACAGTGACTTGATTTTCAATGAAAATGCATTTTCAAGAAAAGCTTTTAAAAAATGAATTGAGCTAGATTAACTAAACTGGGTTATCCATGTGGTAAAAAATGAACCTTAACTCCTATCTTATATACAGAGTTAATTTCAGATGGATTTAATAGCTTAATTAAATGTGGAATGCTTAAATGTAATATTCTTAAAAGTGAAAAGTAAACTAAGGTTAAGATTAACATGGGACAAGATTACCATGACCATGAATTGAGCAAAGCTTTCATTTAAATTTTATTTTCAAAAATTTTATTATTTTTTAAAGATTCTTTAAATTCTATTGTGCTTTACAATTTTAAAATGTTTCACACATGTAAGTTCATATAATCCTTTAATAACTCTATTTTAAAATCACCTACCCCTACATTGCCTCTCCCCCTATTCTTCTCCCCCCTGGTAACCACTGGGTTGTTCTCTATGTCTGTTAGTCTGCTTCTTTTTTGTTTTATTCATTAGTTTCTTGTATTTTATACATTCCACATATAAATATCTTTGTCTTTCTCTTCCTGACTTATTTCACTTAGCATAATGAGCAAAGCTTTCTAAAAAGGACACCAAAGCACTAACTTTAAAGAAAAAGCTTGATAAATTGGGTTTTGTTAAAAATTAAGACATTTTATTCATTAAAATATACCATGAAGAGAGTTAAAACTCAAGTCATAGAGGAACAAAGATATTTGATATGGATGTAAAGAACTTGTATTAATAAATAATAATAAAATAAAGAAATAAGAAGACAACCCAAGTAAAATGGGCAAATGACCTCAGTAGGCACTTAGAGGAATATAAGTGAGTCATTCATATGAAAGAACACTGAAAAGAGAAATGCATGTTTTATCCACAAAAACATAATACTATTCACCTGCCAAAATGACTAAAACAAGAAAAAAAAAGAATATGTAACACTAGTTATTGGTAAGGATGTAGAACAATTAATACTCTTCCACTCTGCTGGGGAAATGTAAATTGGTGCAACTACTATAGAACACTATATGAAATATCTACTAAAGTTAAATATATACCTTATGTCATAAACATGTACAACCAACAAAAATGCATACAGATATATACTCATCAGTAGGGTTTCCCAGGTAGAACTAGTGGTAAAGAACCCACCTGCCAATGCCGGAGACATGGGAAACATGGGCTTGATCCCTGGTTCAGGAAGATCCCCTGAAGGAGGCTGTGGCCACCCACTCCAGTATTGTTGCCTGGAGAATTCCATGGACAGAGGAGCTGATGGGCTACAGTCCATTGTGTCACAAAGAGTCGGACACGACTGAAGCCACTTAGCATGCACCCATGCATTCATCAGAAACATGTCCAGAACATTTATATTAGGTTTATATGGAAGAGTCCCTAACTGGAAATAACCCAAATGTTTATCAAATCCATAGTAAATTGTGATATATTCTGTGACGGAACATTTTATAGCACCAAAGAAAGATCAAGCTATGGCAATAAGTAAAAATTTGGATAACACTTACAATTAAAATATTGAACAGAAAAGCCAGACTCAAAAGAATACATATTATAGGATAATATATGATTCAGTTTTTATATAAAGTTTCAGTTCAGTTCAGTCGCTCAGTCGTGTCCGATTATTTGCAACCCCATGAATCACAGCACGCCAGGCCTCCCTGTCCGTTACCAACTCCCAGAGTTCACTCAAACTCATGTCTATCAAGTTGGTGATGCCATCCAGCCATCTCATTCTCTGTCGTCCCCTTCTCCTCCCGCCCCCAATCCCTCCCAGCATCAGAGTCTTTTCCAGTGAGTCAACTCGTCGCATGAGGTGGCCAAAGTATTGAAGTTTCAGCTTTAGCATGTCCTTCCAATGAACACCCAGGATTGATCTCCTTTAGAATGGACTGGTTGGATCTCCTTGCAGTCCAAGGGACTCTCAGGAGTCTTCTCCAGCACCACAGTTCAAAAGCATCAATTCTTCGGCGATCAGCTTTCTTTATAGTCCAACTCTCACATCCATACATGACCACGGGAAAAACCATAGCCTTGACTAGATGGACCTTGGTTGGCAAAGTAGTCTCTGCTTTTCGATATGCTGTCTAGGTTGGACATAACTTAATAACAAGTAAAAATAATCTTTGGTGACGGAAATCAGAATATTGGTTACTTTTAGAGGAATAGTGATTGAGAATGATTGATATAGATGGAGGCTTCCAGGATGCTGATAATGCTCAGTCCTGATCTAGGTGATCAAAATGTGTTGAGCTGTGTGGTTACTGTTTATATATACAGAACTGTTTAATGTATGTATATTTCAACATAAAGGTTTACCAAAAAGAAAAGCCCCATAAGCATTTTCAGTTATAAATTAAAACCATTTCAGAACATTAACTTTTTCAGCTTATTTTGAAAGAACATTTCCTAGTGATGAGTTTTCATGGCTAGCCAGTTGAAAGATTATACCTATTGTGTACCAGTTGTCAGATTATACAAGTTGTAAGATTATAGCTATTGCTTGGAAAACAGGCCATAATTCTTGATGTCATCTTTCACAGCCCTTCAATTTAAAAAGATCAAGCTAGTGATTTTATTTCTATTTATAATGCAAATCATCAGCAGTATTTCTACAGGCCGCTGTAAACACAATGTTAGATTTGTCATTAGTTTTGATTCTCAGCAAACTTCATGGTGATTTTAACTGATAGTTGTAGTTGAAGAAATTCTCTATTTTGGTAAGGAAGTGGTTCTGGCTTAGATTCAAGGAGCTGAGTGAATTTATCTTGGCCCTGAGGCATCAAAAGCAGTTTCGTTGAGTTTGGCTGTGTGCATGTATGTTTGGCCTGCCACTATTCATTTTGGGTAATTGGGAAACAAAATCATACTTAATTTTCATTTTTCTTTTTAGATGGCTGTTTTAATGACTGTAACCTTGGATTGAATCTTTGAAATAACATGATTAATGGTTTGTAGGAAAAATATTAAATTCTTACAACCATGCCCATCATTACTAGCTAGTATGTCAATGTGGAATTCACAGGACTAAACATCGCAAGTCTTTAAACAAAAATTCATGTAGTTTGAGTGAGAAGGGAGTTGAAAGTCATTGTCCTGTGAAAGAAGGCTTGGGAAAGAGCGGGGAGGATTATAGAAGGTACTGTCTTCTTTTTCTTGGGGGCAGGGAATGGTTAGCCTTATGGTTTAAATAAATCTGTTAAACTATGGCATGTTTTATTTAATAAAAATAAAAATAATAAAGTCAGTGGTAGAGCAGATTGTGAGCAAATATTTTTGTGAGGACAGTGCAATACAGTCTCTTTGCTTATTGCTTGAGAGTATTTAATCTCTAAAAATGGATGACAAATCTTGAGTAAAATAATAGCTGTTTTTCAGTAATGCATATATATATATATATATATATTTAAAATGTAAAACTATTTCCAAGGTGGAAAGTGCCATAGTAAAACAGTGATGTAACAAGTCATGCTAAATTAAGTAGGTATGTATACACACACACACACACAAACACAGACACGTGTAGTATCCGTATTTTTTCTAATTGTTTCAAATTTTAATGCTACTATTTCCTGCTGTAAAGATCTTGTTCAACTTGGACCAATCTCCAACCCCAAAGTCTGCAGTAGTTCAAAGCTTCCCTATGAATTAGCCCTTTACATCCTTCACAATACTTTATTTGTGTTTAAAGTTTATTCCCTTTTCTGTTTCCTTCCAAAAAGCCAATCATACCCCAGATTTCTGAGCTTCGAAACCGCCTTGAAAAAAAGAGAAGTCATAATAAGTAGTATCATCATTCTCTACTTCTTTCCTGGTCTTCTGCCCTCTCACTGGCCCCACTTCTGCTCAGCTGATTGCCAAAGGCCAGCTGCTTTCTGCTCCTGATAGTGAGAGAATCTCTTTAAAAGTGTCGTGCAGCTTCTCAAGACAACTGCTTCTCTTGAAGTGTGGTGGGGTTGTGTGGTCCTTGCCAGCTTGGCTTGCATTCTTAGCTTTCTTAAAGTTCTTGTACAGAAATGTTCTCTGTCTCTATGTATGTATATATATATATATATACATGTGTATGTATATATTATTTATTTAAACCTCCAAGGTATAAGATTAAGTATTTCCTCACTCTATTACTGACTCATGATATCAACATCATTATTTCTTTCCCAATCTAAAAGGAAAAAATTTTGTATCTTGTTGGCTTAATGTAGGCTTTTTGATACCTTGTAGGCTGAGCATCTTCTAAAATTTATTTACTCTTTATTTATATTTCTTCTTGTGTGAATTGCTTCTTTACAACTTGCAGTCATGTTTCTATTTTTTTCTTGTATAAATTTAGAAATAGGAACTTTATTGATTTTTGTGTATTGTACGTGTTGCATATTTATGTATTTTTCCTTTCTACCATTTAACATTTGTTATAGAGTTTTTTTCCTTGAATAGACGTTTTCAACTTTTAAGTAGCTTGGTTTTGGTTTTCCTTCTGTGTTTCTTGGCTCTCTTTCAGTTTTCTTGCTAACCCCAAGGTGATGATAAAAGTTATACTATATTTAGTGCCACTAACCCTGGAATATATTTATTTATTCATATTTCTATGTTATAAAATAAGAATAATTTTTTTCCAGACTCAGTGATTTTTATTGAATACTCAGCCCCTCCCCCTTATTTGAAATGTCCTCTATATCCTCTACACCACCCTTGGTGACAGAAAGTGAAGAGGAACTGAAGAGCCTTTTGATTAAAGTGAAAGAGGAGAGTGAAAAAGCTGGCTTAAAACTAAACCATTCAAAAAACTAAGATCATGGCATCCAGTCACACCATTTCATGGCAAATAGATGGGGAAACAATGGAAACAGTGACAGACTTTACTTTCTTGGGCTCCAAAATCATTGCAGATGGTGACTGCAGCCATGAAATTAAAAGACACTTGGAAGAAAAGCTATGACCAAACTAGACAGCATATTAAAAAGCAGAGACATTACTTTACCCACAAAGGTCCATCTAGTCAAACCTATCGGAGAAGGAAATGGCAAGCCACTCCAGTACTCTTGCCTAGAAAATCCCATGGATGGAGGAGCCTGGTGGGCTGCAGTCCATGGGGTCGCTAAGGGTCGGACACAACTGAGCAACTTCACTTTCACTTTTCACGTTCACACATTGGAGAAGGAACTGGCAACCCACTCCAGTGTTCTTGCCTGGAGAATCCCAGGGATGGGGGAGCCTGGTAGGCTTCTGTCTATGGGGTGACACAGAGTCGGACACAACTGAAGTGACTTAGCAGCAGCAGCAGCAGTCAAACCTATGGTTTTTCCAGTATTCATGTATGAATGTGAGAGTTGGACCATAAAGAAAGCTGAGTGCCAAAGAATTGATGCTTTTGAACTGTGGTGTTGGAGAAGACTCTTGAGAGTCCCTTGGACTGTGAGGAGATCCAACCAGTCAGTCCTAAAGGAAATCAGGCCTAAATAGTCATTGGAAGAACTGATGTTGAAGCTGAAGCTCCAATATTTTGGCCACCTGATGCGAAGAGCTGACTTATTGAAAAGACCCTGATGCTGGGAAAGATTGAGGGCAGGAGGAGAGGGGAACAACAGAGGATGAGATGGTTGGATGGCATCACTGACTGGATGGACATGAGTTTGAGCAGGCTCCAGGAGTTGGTGATGGACAGGGAAGCCTGTCGTGCTGCAGTCCATGGGTTCGCAGAGAGTTGGACAGGACTGAGTGACTGAACTGAACTGTATCATGTATTAAATGACTACATGTGTGCATGGGTGTGTTTACATATATACATCTGTTTCTATACTTTGTATATAGTACCCTTTAATTTCTTAAGATTTCACTGGAACTAGAGGAGAAATGGAAATCACCCAGAGGTCCTGAACAGATGAGAGACAGTAGTTAGGAGAGGCAAGATGTTTCAATGTAAATATTTTAATTAATTTTTAAGTCAAACTGTGTTAATGTATTAAAAAATTAAAGATATAATTTCCACAGTCAATTAAAATTTCAGTGTTGCTTTGATTTTTTCTATCAATATTTACTTTTTAAAAATTTTATTGATTACTTCAGAATTATTTCTTTAAAAATGCTGAGCGTGCATGTATGTGTCTGCGTGTATTGCAACATTGCATTGAAAAGTGGAGAATTAAACACAAACATCAATTTTCAAAAGTCATTGTTTAGTTTTCCGATGTTCTTGCATTAGTAACGTTATAATTTTGAAGGACTGGAATATTAGGATGATTTACTTGGCACAGTTAAGAAAAAGTGTTGCTGCAATTATTCACGATGGCTTTGGTTTTCCATATATGCTCTTTCATTTGCATATTGCCTCAAGGGAAATAGTATTTGACTACACAGAGTCTGACCCGGACGACATGGGCCATCTGGAAGAGGAGTTTCACGAGTTAGTCACTCAGTGACTGAAATGGGAAAAAAGCTGAAAGCCAGGGGTAGACTTTGAGTCTCTTACATGGAAATAACCCAGATGGAAGAATCTTACAAATATGCAGTGAATTCTGCTATTAAAGAAATACTGTGTGTTTTAGTATCAGAATCACCTCTGGTTCTGCATGTAGTTTATAATATTCTACTTTATAATATTTTGTATTTAATAATATTTTTATTTGGGAATAGAAAACTATATAATTATGCTTCAAGTTCATACTACTTGTCTACGTGCTGCCTATCATATAGTAAATATCAGTTTTAGACAGTCAAATGATCTGAATTATGGCTATTCATAGAAAATATTATTTATCAAACTAGAACTCACTTTTACACTCAAAATTAAAGTGGAAAATGTGATTTGAAGAGTATGCTAATTATTACCAAATGTGATAATTTATTTTATATTTCTTGATTTCAGTGATGTATATTGAACATCTTCTCTATACCTACTAGTATATGAGTGTGACTCTTGAATATTTTTTAGACATATTTGTCCAAATAAGAGTCTGCAAGTTTTTGGCTGTGATCTCTTTACGGATGATGCATATTTATGAAAATCATTTATATTTCACTTAACCAATATAAAGCTATTCTGTTGATAATGGACATTACAAAAAATTAAAAATCTAATTTATAGGGTGAAAACCAGTCTAAGACTATTTTAATTTTTTAGACACCTCTATTTATGCAGTACCAGTATAGTGACAAAACTGTTAATACCAAATATTTGATATTGTTTCAGTTCAGTTCAGTTGCTCAGCCGTGTCCAACTCTTTGCAACCCCATGAACCTCAGCACGCCAGGCCTCCCTGTCCATCACCAACTCCTGGAGTCCACCCAAACCCATGTCCATTGTGTCGGTGACGCCATCCAACCAGCTTATCCTATCGTCCCCTTCTTCTCCTGCCCTCGATCTTTCCCAGCATCAGGATCTTTTCATGAGTCAGCTCTTTGCATCAGGTGGCAAAGTATTGGAGTTTCAGGTTCAACATCAGTCCTTCCAATGAACACCCAGGACTGATCTCCTTTAGGATGGACTGGTTGGATCTCCCTGCAGTCCAAGGGACTCTCAAGAGTCTTTTCCAACACCACAGTTCAAAAGCATCAATTCTTTGGCACTCAGCTTTCTTTATAGTCCAACTCTCACATCCATACATGACCACTGGAAAAACTGTAGCCTTGACTAGATGGACCTTTGTGGGCAAAGTAATGTCTCTGCTTTTTAATATGCTGTCTAGGTTGGTAATAAGTTTCCTTCCAAGGAGTAAGCGTCTCTTAATTTCATGGCTGAAATTATCATCAGTGATTTTGAAGCCCCCAAAAATAAAGTCAGCCACTAATTTCCACTGTTTCCCCGTCTATTTCCCATGAAGTGATGGGACCAGGTGCCATGATTTTAGTTTTCTGAATGTTGAGCTTTAAGCCAACTTTTTCACTCTCCTCTTTCACTTTCATCAAGAGACTCTTTAGTTCTTCTTCACTTTCTCCCATAAGGGTGGTGTCACGTGCATATCTGAGGTTATTGATATTTGTCCCGGCAATCTTGATTCCAGCTTGTGCTTCATCAAGCCCAGCGTTTCTCATGATGTACTCTGCATATAAGCTAAATAAGCAAGGTGACAATATACAGCCTTGATGTACTCCTTTCCCGATTTGGAACCAGTCTATTGTTCCATGTCCAGTTCTAACTGTTGCTTCTTGACCTGCATAGAGATTTCTCAGGAGGCAGGTCAGGTGGTCTGGTATTCCCATCTCTTTCAGAATTTTCCACTGTTTGTTGTGATCCACACAGTCAAAGGCTTTGGCATACTCAATAAAACAGAAGTAGATATTTTTCTGGAACTCTCTTGCTTTTTCGATGATTCAGTGGATGTTGGCAATTTGATCTCTGGTTCCTCTTCCTTTTCTAAAACCAGTTTGAACATCTGGAAGTTCACGATTCACGTTTTGCTGAAGCCTGACTTGGAGAATTTTGAGCGTTACTTTAATAACGTGTGAGATGAGTGCGATTGTGTGGTAGTTTGAGCATTCTTTGGCATTGCCTTTCTTTGGGATTGGACTGAATATTGACCTTTTCCAGTCCTGTGGTCACTGCTGAGTTTTCCAAATTTGCTGGCATATTGAGTGTAGCACTTTCACAGCATCATCTTTTAGGATTTGAAATAGCTCAACTGGAATTTCATCACCTCCACTAGCTTTGTTTGTCGTGATGCTTCCTAAATCTCACTTGACTTCACTTTCTAGGATGTCTGGCTCTAGGCGAGTGATCACAGCATCATAATTATCTGGGTTGTGAAGATCTTTTTTGTACAGTTCTTCTGTGTATTCTTGCCACTTTTTCTTAATATCTTCTGCTTTGTAGGTCAATACCATTTCTGTCCTTTATTGAGCCCATCTTTGCACAAAATGTTCCCTTGTTATCTCTAATTTTCTTGAAGAGATCTCCAGTTTTTCCCATTCTATTGTTTTCCTCTATGTCTTTGCACTGATTGCTGAGGCAATTGAGGTTTTTCTATTTGCCTATTTCTTTATACTGAACACTACTTACTAGAACCATGAGTGACTTCCTATTCTACTCCTTATCCTAAGTGGACCTGATCCTTTGGGGAGATTGGAAGAGCAGACCACTTTCCAGAGTGCACTCTAAGAGTGTGCTTCTTCTGCCTTTTTTCCAGACTCAAGTAGTGATGCTGAGGAGAGGACCACATGGAGTAAATGTTCAGCTACAAAATTTGTTACTCAACTGACTGATCAATAGTGATGGGAGAACCTCTGTATCCATAGTACCCAGACACCCTCTCCAGTTGTGCAGGCTCATGGCAACCCTTGATACATCACTAGAATTATTTGTCAGTACCTCTTGATCTGTGTTACAGATCCCTCCTAAACTCTTCCTGTCTTTTCTCCAAGGTAGAGATAACTAGACCACTTGAGATTCTGCCTCTAATTATCATTTGCTTCATTTGCATGTGGGTTATTTACTTTTATTAGCATTGGTGGAAGTACCATGGCCAGGAACTCTGGGAGGAGAGCATGCATAATTCCATCTCTGTTTTGAATCTTCTATTTAGTCAAACTCCAACTTTGGTTCACTCTACTTTTTGGAAATGTAGCTGGGTACAGTTTCCTCATTGTTATTTTGTCTGTTTCTCCATAATTCTAGGTGAACTCCCTACCCACATTCCTCTGAAACCACCGTCTTCCCCCACTCTCGCTATGCTGCACCCTGACATCTCCCCTTCTTCCAGGGCTGTGTTCTGGCCCCTTAAATGATGCTACCACCCAGCACCACCTCTTTAGCCCCAGATCTCTCAGAACTTTCAATCGCCATTGCCTTCAGAGTGCTCTCCTCTCCTTTCTTTTCTCTCTGCTTACCTATATCTTCCTAACACATGAATTTTCTTGAAATACTTCTTTTATCATATCACTTTCCAAGGACGTAAATTGTTGTTACTCATCAAATGAAAACCAAATTCTTGTGCATCAAACCTTGAGTAACTAGTCTGTTTAATTTTTCACAACCTCTCCCCATTCATCTATATCTTTAAAGTGAAGTCACTCACTCGTGTCTGACTCTTTGCGACCCCATGGACTGTAGCCTACCAGGAGCCTCTGTCCATGGGATTTTCTAGGCAAGGGTACTGGAGTGGGTTGCCATTTAAAACCACCTTCTTATTTTTTTATTGAGATAAATCCCACATCTGTTCAAGTTTTAGCCTGCTCATATCTCTCGCATGAAATCTTCTTGAATAATTAAGTCTTTATTCCATTGCCTTTCCCGTTTCAAATCTAAAAGCATTGAGTCTGTAGCACATAGTTTAAAACCCTTTTAACTTTATATGCTTATTTTATGTTGCATCTGTTAGGAAATGCATTTGGCAACTTGTCAGAGACCTGAATATGTTTGAATATGAGAGGTATTTCTTTCTTTCTTATGTAATGAAGACATCAGAAAGCACGTTCACAATTACCACTCTGGCTCCTTGTGGCTCCCTGTTCTGCTGTCCCTCAGGTTTCATCCTTAACCTCATGATATAAAGTGCTCAGTAGCTCCAGCAAAGAGAAGGAAGGACATAAATGGTCAGTCTATTTTAAAAAGTTTTCTAGAACAATGCCCAGTGAAAGGCTGCCATTTTTTGTGAGGGAACCAGGGAAATGTAATCTCAGAGACATTTGAATGACTCCCCTGCCCCTCATCTGAGAATTCTGTTAAGATGGAGGAAAGGGAGGATGGTTGCTTTGGGGGCACCCCTCTGTCTCTGTGTTACGTGCATAACGTGAGGCTTTCACATCCACCTCGCTGCAGATACAGCTGGTGTCAGAGGTAAAATAAGTCAACTCTGCATGTTCCACAAATCAGGATGCAGGTCAGGAAGAATATTTCCTTTTTACTTTGTCTCATACTCTTTTCCCAGAAATATATACAAAAAGAGATAAAACTTTTTTTAAAAAGATATAGTAGATAAAAATAAAATAATAAAGGTGACACTTGTTCATTTAGGAACGCTATGTTTTGTTCTGTTGAAAAAACACAATTATATAGGTGTATCTGGATTTTGATGCTAAACTACTTGGTTGTTACATTCAACAAATATCTAATAAATACTCCTCAGCACTGACACACAATTCTAGGTCTATGTAACACACAGATTTTTTTTTTTGACATATGTCTTAAATTTTCAGTCTTTTGAGGCAGTAAAGTGGTTTATTAACCCAAGTAGGCTGTCTGTATTCTTATCAGAATTTAAATAAAGAATATGCATGATAAATATTTGCTATATTTCTGTTGATGTTGAGGGTGGCCATTAGGAGCATGTCTGCTTCCACTGAAGGGTGTTTTCCTACTTTTGTCAGACACAAAGCAAGCCTCCTTTTGTCTCCTGATCACAGCTCCAATTTTCCCAGCTGGATGAATTCACCAAGTTGAGAATCTGAGAGGCCTTAACATTAGCAGAATCTACAAAGCGCCAGAGGGGCACAAAACCTACATAGAAAACGTTCGCTCTTCTGGCTTGGCGCTGTGGTTGCTACAGCTACCAAGCTGCTGATTTCTCTGCTTTGTGTTCATGTGGGAAGAGAAGCTCTCAAGGTGACAGGGGCTTCATTATATAACTGACATTGCAGTTCGTTTGCTTTAATGTTTGCATTTTAATCTACCGTGCCTAGTCCTGAGGAGGACTTTTCTTTGGGAATACTCGGTTAGGAGGGGGATGGGTAGACTAAATTTTATACAATCAGGAGGGCGAATCATGGAGTGCAATTATATTTTTTTCTCTCTGAACTTTATAACCATTCATACATTGTCTTGAATCGACATTGGGGGTGTTTTGCTGCATGTGCCATAAAAAGAACACAAGAACTGTTGATTCATACATATAAAAAAATGTATATAAATACTATAAGCCAATATTAAAATAGCAGTTAAGATGAAATCACATCAGTCTGTCCTTCATGAATTTTAAGAAGTTATCCATGTATAAGTAACTGACAAATCATTCTAAAGGCTTAAAATTCTGTACTTTAATGATCTTTAAGCACTGTCTCTAAAATATTAATTGCAGATGAATAGGTTGTGCTTGAAACCAAATCATGTACAAAATGTAACTGACATATGACCTTCTCTAGGGGAGGTTGCATAGAGACAGATGTGTAAGAATGTGTTAACAGTGGGTTCACAATTTATATATTTCCATTTCTTTTAATGGTTTCCCTGGTGGCTCCGGGGTAAGGAATCCGTCTGCCAATGCAGGAGATGAGGGTTCAATCCCTGGGTCAAGAAGATTCCCTGGAGAAGGAAATGGCAATCCACTCCAGTATTCTTGCCTGGGAAATTCCATGGACAGAGGAGCCTTGTGGGATACAGTTCATGGGGTCACAAAAGAGTTGGACATGACTTAGTCTTTGAACACAACAACTTCTTTTCATAATTATGTGTTATCAATGATAAAAAAAAGTCTCTAAATTTCCTCCACATTCTTTTCCCCAGTTCAATTTTTGAAAAAATTCTGTGAATTTTTAAATTTCTCTTTAATAGAATGGCATTATCAATAGAAAAACACTGCTTTTCCCCTTTGTTTTAGGTTAAGGAAAAGCTAAAGCACTGTTTCTGAAATTTAATTTTTCTTTCTTGAAAGAAGGCACGCTTAACCACTGTTTGCAGTTCTTTAACAGCTTCTATTAAGCCTTCTGAGTGGGAAGGGAACAAATTTTGGAGCATCTATTATGTTTTCTCTTACTTTGTGTACATTGTCTTGCTTAATACAGCACCATTAAATATTATTAATTTATTTTACAGATGAAGGTAGAAAGAAGATTTTCATATCCATAACCATTAATTCTGCAGGTCAAGAAGCAAGAGTTAGAACTGGACATGGGACAACAGACTGGTTCCAAATCAGGAAAGGAATATGTCAAGGCTGTATATTGTCACCTTGCTTATTTAACTTGTATGCAGAGTACATCATGAGAAATGCTGGACTGGGTGAAGCACAAGCTGGAGTCAGGATTGCTGGGAGAAATATCAATAACATAAGATATGCAGATGACACCACCCTTATGGCAGAAAGTGAAGAAGAACTAAAGAGCCTCTTGATGAAAGTGAAAGAGGAGAGTGAAAAAGTTGGCTTAAAACTCAACATTCAGAAAACTAAGATCGTGGCATCTGGTCCCATCACTTCATGGGAAATAGATGGGGAAACAGTGGAGACAGTGACAGACTTTATTTTTGGGGGCTCCAAAATCACTGCATACGGTGACTGCAGCCATGAAGTTAAAAGATTTTTGCTTCTTGGATGAAACGCTATGACCAACCTAGACAGCATATTAAAAAGCATATTGCCAACAGAGGTCCATCTAGTCAAAGTTATGGCTTTTCCAGTAGTCATTTATGGTTGTGAGAGTTGGACTATAAAGAAAGCTGAGCACCAAAGAATTGATGCTTTTGAATTGTGGTGTTGGAGAAGACTCTTGAGAATCCCTTGGAATGCAAGAAGATGCAACTAGTCCATCCTAAAGGAAATCAGTCTTGAATATTCATTGGAAAGACTGATGCTGAAGCTGAAACTCCAATATTATGGCCATCTGATGCGAATAACTGACTCATCTGAAAAGACCCTGATGTTGGGAAAGATTGAAGGCAGGAGGAGAAGGGGATGACAAAGAATGAGATGGTTGGATGGCATCATTGACTCAATGGACATGAGTTAGAGTAAACTCTAGGAGTTGGTAATGGACAGGGAAGCCTGGTGTGCTTCAGTCCATGGGGTTGCAAAGAGTCGGGCACAACTGAGTGACTGAACTGAACTGAATCATTAAGTCAATAAATAAGAGAGACATAGCTGTCTTTCTAACAGAGACTTGAATCTTTCTTATCCCAAAATGCATGTTCTTTTCATCAGCTTGAGAAGACAGACCATTCCAAGATGACTTGAAATGTGGAGAGGTAGTATGGTATAATTCCCCTCTGTTTTAATTTTTAGCAATCATTAAATTACATATAAGAAGTTTAACATAAACATTATTAAATATGAATCTGTTTTGTCCTGGATGCTGTTTTTTATCCCTAGCAACCATTGCCCCTGTCTTTCCCCAAAGATCTTCAGTTTTCTTTAGGGGATTCTTGTGGGCCCAGGGAAACTAAATTTAACTTGAATTTTAAGGGTGTATCATGTGACACAGCCTAAGCCAATCAAAGCTTTCTTTTTCTTTGGCCATAATAATTAGTTTAACAATTGAGCATGGAAACATAACTCATCTAATCAGTATGAATATCAAGACTTACTTTGTAATGCTGGAGTGAGGGTGCTTCTGCTCATTAAGATAGTGTGGATTTTTATTTCCCAGCTCCTTTGACTTTACACTAGGACATATGACTTATTTTGGCCAGTGACATATAGGAGAAACTCATCTGTGCCGTGTCTGAGTAGGACTGTTAATACCCCTTGTGTATTTCCACTATATTCTCCCCCCTGCCACTGTCATAACACTGGCAATATCCCAGATAGGTTTTCCTTCATCAGCCTGGGTCCTGGAATGAAGAGTCTATGACACAGGGCCACAGTTGATCTACCGTGAAAATGTATAGTGAACTGAAAATAATTTTTTGTTGATGTAAGCCATTGAAATGTGTGAGTTGTTTTATTCTGTAGAATAACTTAGCGTAAATAGTGAGGTGTGGTGGTACTGCTGCAGCCACCATTGCTGCATGAAGTCAGTCTAATGGCAAAGCTGATGAAAGAAGGAAGCAGAGTCTGGAAAATTATAAAGACAGGTGGAACTCTGATGATGACGTCATAAACCTTTGACTCATGGGTGCAATCATCTCTGTACCTGAAAATTGTATTTAAGTGAATCAGTCTATTTCCTTAAGACAATTTTAGTTGGGTTTTCTGTTACTTGCAACAAAAGCAAATGAATTGCCTTATGTATCATGCTATAAATTTCACTTCATTTTCCCTCAAACAGACATCCAAAATAGCCTTGAAATAAACTCAAGCAGCATAATTTATAAGGTCCTGAAAGTGACAAGCTAGATCAGTTTTGACAAAGGAAGCCACTCAATAGGCAAATTTAATAGACAAGTAGGTAGATGCCAAATGAGAACTATATATGATTGCTTTACTAGTAATAAGAGTCAGGTTAGTTTTTCAAGAATAATTATTTTCCAAAATAATGCTTATTTAAAAATATATAAACATAGATTTCTGATGAGAAGTGTTGAGGGGAAGGCACAAGAGGTCATGAAGTGATGTTCTGAAAGACCTTGGCCAAATTACCATAAAGGGTCTAAAATCATTGGATTCTTTTTATGATCAATCATTAGATATTTTTTCTCCTTTGAAAAAAATGGAAAGTAAAAAAGCAAGTGGAATATCCAAAGATTGCTAAGTTGTTGGGAGAGTTTCCCTTGGGAGAGTGAATACCTTATTCTCAAATGTTGCTACTCCAGAGAAGAAGGAAGCTTCCTGTTGAACTTCCTGAAGTAACAGAATGGAGTTAAAGGGGGGCCTTAACTGTAGCCAAGGTTTCTAGTCTAAGAGAGGTAATTACTAAGGTCAGAACACTTTCCCTCTATGAAATAGTCATTACCTTATAGGAAAAAATTTCTTTGTCTACTCCTGAAATGTGAGTGGACTTTTGACAGCAATAAATTGTAGATGTAGAGTTCTGAAACCAAGAACTAAATAGTATTTTTACTCTTGTGAGGATACCATGATAGTAAAACAGCAGTAAAAAAAAGTTGAAATATAGTCACTTTGAATAGTCTCATGTACTGAAATTCAGTTCAATTCAGTTCAGTCGCTCAGTCGTGTCCAATTCTGCATGACCCCATGAATCACAGCACGCCAGGCCTCCCTGTCCATCACCAACCCAGAGTTCACTCAAACTCATGTCCACAGAGTCGGTGATGCCATCCAGCCATCTCATTCTCGGTCGTCCCCTTCTCCTCTCGCCCCCAACCTTTCCCAGGATCAGAGTCTTTTCCAGTGAGTCAACTCGTCGCATGAGGTGGCCAAAGTATTGCAGTTTCAGCTTTAGGATCAGTCCTTCCAATGAACACCCAGGATTGATCTCCTCTAGAATGGACTGGTTGGATCTCCTTGCAGTCCAAGGGACTCTCAAGAGTCTTCTCCAACACCACAGTTCAAACGCATCAATTCTTCGGCGATCAGCTTTCTTCACAGTCCAACTCTCACATCCATACATGACCACGAAAAAACCATTGCCTTGACTAGACGGACCTTTGTTGGCAAAGTAATGTCTCTGCTTTTTAATATACTATCAAGGTTGGTCATAACTTTCCTTCCAAGGAGAAGGCGTCTTTTAATTTCATGGCTGCAATCAGCATCCGCAGTGATTTTGGAGCCCAAAAATAAAAAGTCTGACACTGTTTCCACTGTTTTTCCATCTATTTCCCATGAAGTGATGGGACCAGATGCCATGATCTTTGTTTTCTGAATGTTGAGCTTCAAGCCAACCTTTTCACTCTCCTCCTTCACTTTCATCAAGAGGCTTTTGAGTTCCTCTTCACTTTCTGCCATAAGGGTAGTGTCATCTGCATATCTGAGATTATTGATATTTCTCCCAGCAATCTTGATTCCAGCTTGTGCTTCTTCTAGCCCAGCGTTCCTCATGATGTACTCTGCATATCAGTTAAATAAGCAAGGTGACAATATACAGCCTTGATGCACTCCTTTTCCTATTGGGAACCAGTCTGTTGTTTCATGTATAGTTCTGACTGTTGCTTCCTGACCTGCATACAGGTTTCTCAAGAGGCAGGTCAGGTGGTCTGGGATTCCCATCTCTTTCAGAATTTTCCACAGTTTATTCTGATCCACACAGTCAAAGGCTTTGGCATAGTCAATGAAGCAGAAATAGATGTTTTTCTGGAACTCTCTTGCTTTCTCCATGATCCAGCGGATGTTGGCAATTTGATCTGGTGCCTCTGCCTTTTCTATGCCTTGGAGAATTTTGAGCATGACTTTATTAGTGTGTGAGATGAGTGCAATTGTGTGGTATTTTGAGCATTCTTTGGCATTGCCTTTCTTTGGGATTGGAATGAAGACTGACCTTTTCCAGTCCAGTGGCCACTGCTGAGTTTTCCAAATTTGCTGGCATATTGAGTGCAGCACTTTCACAACATCATCTTTCAAGATTTGAAATAGCTCAACTGGAATTCCATCACCTCCACTAGCTTTGTTCGTAGTGATACTTTCTAAGGCCCACTTGACTTCACATTCCAAGATGTCTGGCTCTAGGTCAGTGATCACGTTATCGTGACTATCTTGGTCATGAAGATCTTTTTTGTACAGTTCTGTGTATTCTTGCCACCTCTTCTTAATATCTTCTGCTTCTGTTAGGTCCATACCATTTCTGCCCTTTATTGAGCCCATCTTTGCATGAAATGTTCCCTTGGTATCTCTAATTTTCTTGAAGAGATCTCTTGTTTTTCCTCTTCTGTTGTTTTCCTCTATTTCTTTGCATTGATCACTGAGGAAGGCTTTCTTATCTCTCCTTGCTATTCTTTGGAACTCTGCATTCAGATGCTTATATCTTTCCTTTTCTCCTTTGCTTTTTGCTTCTCTTCTTTTCACAGCTATTTGTAAGGCCTCCTCAGACAGCCATTTAGCTTTTTTTCATTTCTTTTCCATGGGGATGGTCTTGGTCCCTGTCTCCTGTACAATGTCACGAACCTCCGTCCAGAGTTCATCAGGCACTCTATCTATCAGATCTAGTCCCTTAAATCTATTTCTCACTTCCACTGTATAATCATAAGGGATTTGATTTAGGTCATATCTGAAATTAATTGTAATTAATTTTTTACTTTGTTTAATTTCTTATTAAAAAAGTTTTGTTCCTATCTCTGTTGTCATCAGCCCCATTGTCTCTGTCACCAGCAGGTAATCATATTATTAATTGTTGAATATCTTCCCAGAATTTCTTCATGCACAACCAAGGAAATGCACATGTGTTTTGTTATTCTCTCTCTTTCTTCTGTAAAATGTAGCACACTATAGACTGTTCTTTATTTTCTGCTATTTTCGCCTAATGCTGTCTCCTCGATATCTTTCCTTTTCAGTAGTAAGTCAAGAACTTCATCATTTTTTCCTATATCTGCATAGTATTTCTCACAGCATGCATGACCAGTAATTTATTTAGTCAGCTCCCTATTGATGGAAAGCTGGATTATTTCCAGTTTGTTACAATTACTCTTAGTGCTTTTGATAACCTTCACATATTTTGCTTCATGCATTTTCAGTGAATTAAAATAAAGCCAACCCCTAAAAAAAAGTCATCCTCAATTTTGGCAAGCTTCTGAACCTGAGGGTTCACTTGGGTTAGTTTTACTACTTAAAGTTATGAACTTTTTTCTTCACTATCCAACTCATTTAGCCAAGAAAAAGCAGCTTTTTATTTATAAATAAATATAAGCTACCTAGATGCTTGAAAAGAAGGGACAACGTCTTATCTGTTTTCATAGGGCTATCGTAAGACTTCTGTAGAAATGTTGCTTCTAACAACAATGATGGAAAAAAGGGCAATTTCTGTAAGAGCCATGTAAAGAAGCACATCAGAGCCCTGGAAAATCTTGGCTTCTTCATCTTGACCTCCATATTTAATCTTGATGATTTGTTTTCTGACTTGATTCTCATGTACATTTCTTCTCTTATATTCCTTTTCCCTCTAGCTGCATCTGCAAAATGTTTGCTCTGTCACCAGTGCCCTTTTTATTCCATCCTATGTGCATTCTGTTGGTGATGTATCACTTTAAAATATCACACTTGTTATATAATACCTCGTCATTTTGGTTTTTGTTTTGGTTGTTGCTGTGGTTTTCTTGAGGAATTCTTTGGGTAAAATTACTTTAATGGAATTTGATTTTTGATCATTTATCCCAGCACTCCCCTCCCCAAGCACTCAGTGGAAAGTTTGAAACATGGGTAAGATTTTGCTTGGGGTTTTGTTTCCTTTTTTTCCTCCTTCATTACAAACTGCCTGAATATGAATTAAATAAATGTTGTTAAATAGTATTTTTATAGATAAAAATAGTATTTTTATAGATCTGTGCCTTTGCAAGAGACCAGTGTTTCCAACTCTGCCCACAGTCTAATCTCTGCATTTCCCTCTTTCTGACAACAGTGGCTTTCCTTGAGTCCCCTTTCGTGGCTTCAGTTGGCATCATCACCAACTCCTCTCTGATTCTACCTTTCAGACCATACTCTTTATTTGTCAGGCTGGATCATTTTTAGAATCCTGCAGCCCAAGCTTTCAGCGTTGCTTTGAAGAGAAAAGCATGAGTGGACACTGAGAGGTATACTCTACTTTTCTCACTTTTAAAAAAATTTATCTCATTGCTTGATTCATTACCATCTTTGTTTTTTTTCCCCTTTGTGCCTATATTTTTGCTCCCTGGTGCATACGTCTGTGGGTCTCTGTTTAAGGAGTTTCTTCTGCTGCTGTGTTTATCTGCCTTCAGAATTCTGGAGACAGAGTTCTCCAAAACATAAAAGACCTGTTAGTATAGTGGGAACAGTTGATTGGTTTAGTTTGTTTAATTATCGTTGAAGTTAAGTCAGCATTACTACAATCCCGTTTAAAAAAAAATGCATTAATATTTTACTTCAGGGTTCTAAATAATTCTCTAGTCCCTTTCTAGATGTTTCTTTTTTCCCCCTTTTAAAATTATTTTTAAAAATTGAAGTATAGTTGATTTACAATGTTGTATTAGTTTCAGGTATATAGCAAAATCATTCAGATGTGTGGGCTTCCCTGGTGGCTTAGCTGGGAAAGAATCTGCCTGCGGTGCAGGAGACCCAGGTTCAATCCCTGAGCTGGGAAGACCCCTGTTTTTTTTTTTTCTCTCCTTTATTATTATTAAAAAAAATTGAATTATAGTTGACTTTCAATCTTGTGTTAATGTTAGGTATATAGCAAAGTGATTCAGGTATATGGGCTTCCCTCGTGACTGAGGTGGGAAAGAATCTGCCTGCAGTGCAGGAGATTTAGTTTTGATCCCTGAGTTGAGAAGATCCCTGTTTTATTTTTCCTTTTTTATTATTTTTCAAATTGAAGTATCGTTGACTTACAATCTTGTGTTAGGTTTAGGCATGAAGCAAAGTGATTCATATGTGTGGGCTTCTCTGGTAGCTCAGCTGGGAAAGAATCTGCCTGCAGTGCAGGAGACCCAGGTTCGATCTCTGAGTTGGGAAGACCCCTGTTTTTTTTTTCCCCCTCTCCTTTTTTAATATTTTTAAACATTGAAGTATCGTTGACTTACAATCTTGTGTTAGGTTTAGGTATGCAGCAAAGTGATTCAGGTATATGGACTTCCCTGGTGACTGAGATGGGAAAGAATCTGCCTGCAGTGCAGGAGACACAGGTTTGATCCCTGAGTTGGGACGATCCCTGTTTTATTTTTCCTTTTTTATTATTTTTAAACATTGAAGTATTGTTGACTTACAATCTTGTGTTAGGTTTAGGTATGCAGCAAAGTGATTCAAATGTGTGGACTTCCCTGGTAGCTCAGCTGGGAAAGAATCTGCCTGCAGTGCAGGAGACCCAGGTTCGATCCCTGAGTTGGGAAAGTCCCTGCTTTTTTTTTCCTTCTCCTTTTTAAATTATTTTTAAAAATTGAAGTATAGTTGACTTCAGTTCAGTTCAGTTGCTCGGTCGTGTCTGACTCTGTGACCCCATGGACTGCAGCACAACTTACAATGTTGTGTGAATTTCAGGTCTACAGCAAAGTGATTCAGATATGTTGACTTCCCTGGTGGCTCAGTTGGGAAAGAATCTGCCTGCAGTGCAGGAGACTTAGGATTGATCCCTGGGTTGGGAAAATCACTAATTTTTTTTTTCTCCTTTTTTGTTATTTTCAAAAATTGAAGTATAGTTGATTTACAATGTTGTGTTAGTTTAGTGATTCAGATATATATGTATATATATTCTTTTTGAGATTTTTTTACCTTATATGCAATTACAAAAATATTGAGTATAGTTACCTATGTGATATAGTAGTAGTTCCTTGTTTGTTATCTATTTTGTATACAGTAATGTGTAACGTTAATCCCAAAGTTCTAATTCATCCCTCCTTTCTTCCCTTTGGTAACTGTTTTGTATATAAAGTCGTTTGTATCATTTTTTTTTATATTCTACATATAAGTGATATCATTTGATAGTTGTCTTTCTCTGTCTGGCTTACTTAGTATGATAAGCAATAGTAATCAAGAGGTCTGATTATGTATTTGTGCAATTTTTCATAGATATTTATATAATAGTCACAGAAATACAATCACTCAAACATATAGAGACTGCATGTTTTTATAGGGCTGCAAAAGATAACACCACTGGTTTATGAAATCAAACTTGTTTTCTGATGTAAGTGAGAAAAAGCAAAAACATGATTTTTTCCAGTGGTTATGGTTACCTTACAATAATTATTCCTCCAAAATATTATTATTTGGGCAGTGGGATTTTGAAAAGAAGAACAAAGGGCAGGAAAAATAGAAAATAGTCAGCAACAAAGAGAGAGGAAATTGTGTTTGACCAGATTGCAATAGTCAAATTGCCGTTAAACTGCTGGCCTGCCTGATATTCTAAGACTGATTATTCCCTCCCCAGGGGGATATTATAAATAAGGATTTACTATCAAAATATTTTTTATTTGTCTGAAAACTAATTTGCCAAGCCTGGAGATCAGAGGTGTGGAGCAGATGGGGAAAGCAACCTGTTTCTCTGCCTTTAAGGAATCAGCTGTAGAGGAAACTCAGCAAGTGGGATGGAAATGTCACTTGAGCCCCGAAGCTCCTGTAAATATCAGGAAAGAAGACAATAGCGGTCTCCCAGCCCACAGTTTCACAACGCCACTCTCTTCCAGCAGGTATTAAACATTCATGACTGTTTTATAATGAGGGGCAGGAACGACTCCGGTAGGAGAGCTGCCCAACCACACGGGTTGTGTTGGATTTTCAACAGCAGCACGTTTCATAAATTTTTTCCCTCCCTGTTCCTTTTATCTTGCTGAGAATCTTCAGCCTGAAGGTAATGAAACACTTCCTTTATCATTTGGTGTCATTGAAATATTTATCTGATTATTTGAATAAAAGATTATGGCACTAACAGTAACTCTGTCCCTACGTATCCTCAGACTTCAAAAGGAAAAAGGAAGCTTAATGAATAAAATAAGACAAGACGTTTGGCCATCAACTTTACAAATAACAAAACCCACTTTGATCAGTTGCAGCCTGCTTACAGCATGTATTACGCTTGATATTAAGCATGGAGCCCAAACCAAAACAGTTGGCCTTTGGAGGAATCATTTATTTAGACAGCGGTAAGTCTAAAAGGTTTCTTTTTTTTTTTCTTTCCCCACAAATTTGAGCATTTGTAAACATGTTCTTGCCACCTTGTTGACTCAAAGTGGAGTCACTGGAGATAATGTGGATTCATTAAGGCAATTTTCTCAGGACCCGATTTACTCCATACTTGTGTCTTAGGTTTTATTACCTGGTGTGAACAAAGCAAATAAAAGCCTAAATGTAGTTGGCTCCAAATTTCCATCTGCCTGGCTGCAAGGAGGTTGTTCTTTTTCAGAAAAACCCTCACCAGGCACTTCTTGGGTGCTTCCCTGGTGGCCCAGTGGTAAAGAACCCACCTGCTAATGCAGGAGATGCAGGAGATATGGGTTTGATTCCTGGGTCAAGAAGATCCCCTGGAGAAGGAAATGGCTACCCACTCCATTATTCTTGCCTGGGAAATCCCGTGGACTGAGGAACCTGGCGGGCTACAGTCCGTGGGGTCACAAAAGAGTTGTATCCAACTTAGCAACTGAACAACAACAAAGTACTTCTTAGAGGAAACATATGTGACAACATGAATCCAAAAAGTGCACTCTTGCACTCACTGATTGCCGTGGATGGGTCACCTGGAGACTTTGCCATCAAGTCTCAACAGAGCGTTATACTCTGAGCTGACATTCTGTCCTGGTTGCCAGAGCTGTTGTTCAGATACCATTGAACTGGCCAGTCAGTGCCCAGTCTCAGAAATCGAGGGAGATGAGAAGAAGAACATTTGTTCTGTGTTCCCCTTGTTGAGGCCTGAGGGCAGGGAAATGCCTTCCCAGTGTTGGTTGAGCTCATAATCATTTCTGAGTTTAGCAAGACGGTTATCTCAATAGATATACAGGCCCTGCCTTCCTTAGCGCACATGCGCCCAGGAGGGTGGAGTGGCATGAACTTCCATCCAAGCTGTGCTGGGAGCATCTGTTATCCTCCGCTAAGCTGTTAGAGTTGAGTTCACTTAGCAATTTCATCTTTCTTTCTCGTGAGTCCTCTTTCAGGGATCCCCATTGCTCCTCCTTCAATATCTCTTCTTTTTCAGGGTCTCCTTAGACTGCTCTACAGGTCTCAGCATCAGTTGTGCTGTTTTAAGTGTTTATTCTAGAAAGCTTTCTAGCACCTACTGTGATTTTATGACTGTCAGTGGACCCTGCAGAGAGGAGCATGGCCTTAGTCTGGTGGCCAGGAGAGTTCCTTCTAAGACCAGTTCTACAGTGATTGCTTCTTACATTACTAACTATACAGAAAAAAGGATGACAGTTTTTGTCTTCTGCAGAGCCTGTGTATCATAAAGGATATATTTACAAAATACCATTATTTTAGAAATAATTTTATTTATTATTTTTTTATTTTAGGCTGTGCTCGGTCTCCATCCCTGGAGAAGGAAATGGCAACGGACTCCAGTATTCTTGGGAAATTCCATGGACAGGGAGCCTGATGGGCTATAGTCCATGGGATCACAGTAGGTCAGACTCGACTTAGCGACTCAACAATGTCTTCATTGCTGTGTGGGCTTTTCTCTAGTTGCGGCAAGTAGGGGCTTCTCTCTAGTTGGAGCATGTGGCTTCTCGTTGCAGTGGCTTCTCTTGTTGTAGAGCACAGGCTCTAGGCGTGAGGGCTTCAGTCACTGCTGCACGCAGGCTCAGTAGTTGCAGTTCCCAGGCTCTAGGTGGAGAATGAAATGACAACCCACGCCAGTATTCTTGCCTCGAGAATTCCATGGACAGAGGAGCCTGGCAGGCTACAGTCCATGGGGTCACGAGAGTCGGACACAACTTAGAGACGAAACCACCACCACCAGGCTCTGGAGCACAGGCTCAATGTTTTGTGGTGCATGCGCTTAGACGCTCTGCGGCATGTGGGATCTTCCCGGGTCAGGGATTGGACTGCATTGACAGGTGGATTTTTACCACTGAGTGTTCAGGGAAGCCTCTATTTTTTATTATTTTTCATAGACTTTATTTTTTATAGCAGTTTTATATTCGCCACAAAATTGAAGAGAAGGTATAGAGATTTCTCGTCTGCACCCACACATGCATAGCCTCCCTGTTATTGTTTTCTTCCACAAGAACAGTACATTTGTGAAACTGATGAATCCACACTGATGCATCATAATCACCCAAAGCACATAATTTTTATTAGGACTCACTCTTTGGTGTGCATTCTTTGGGTTTGGACAAATGTATCATGACATATATACACGATTATCATACAGAATATTTTTATCAAGCTAAAAATCCTCTGTGCTCTACTAATTCATCCCACCCTCCTCCTTAGTCCCCAGAAACTATTGATATTTTTATGGCCTCCATACTTTTGCCTTTTCCAGAATGTCATATCATTGGATTCGTTCGTTATGTAACCTTTTCAGAATGGCTTCTCTCACTGAAATATGCATTTAAAGTTCCTCCATGTCTTTTCACGGTTTCATAGCTTATTTCCTTTTAGCACTGAATACTATTCCATTGTCTGGATGCACCACAGTTTGCTTATCCATTCATCTTTCATAAAGGATATTAATAGTTATACATAAATAAGTTATGGTTAATTTGAGTGGAGTCACAGCAATCAACAGAGATGTTACATGGCAATGTTCTCTGGGCCTGTGTTTCTCTATCCCTAGACTACTTTCCTACATAATGTCTATCTTTTTGTTCTTTTCTTTCCTTGTTGGTGGTTGCATGAGGTTGTTACATAACAGACATGGTATTGGTATGAATAAAATTGCATTCAGTCTATTTTCAGGCTTTATTAACTTTCTTTTTCTAAAGTTGTTGCTACCCAGGTTACTCTGAGATGGACAATGGCACATGCCTCTCTCAATGGACATGTAGGTGTTCCTTTTGCTCCTGTCTACTTTAGACTCAAGGGAAGGGAGGGAGATGGGGAAGAATAAGGAAGAATGGGGAGGTCATCAATTGATTCTGGTCCATTTGATATTGCTAGAGAGATGAATATTCTCTGAATAGCAGGAGATGTGTGAGAATATTTGGGCTACTGAGAAGATGAACAGACAGTAGAACCACTCCTGGGGGAATTCTGGCACGGAGAATGGTTTGGCTCACTGTTCTGTCTTGGACAGAAACCTGAAGTGTTTCTCATTCAGCTGATGGTGTTTGTGACCTAAGTCAGTGATAACAGAAGCTGGGATGATGAGTTTCAGCCATCAGACCCTCCATCCAGGAGAGGTTTTTAGGACCCAGGCTGCTTCATGGGGCTATGTCACCAAGCTTTTAGGCTGTGTGGCATTCTGATTGAGGTAGAAATCTTAGTATTAAAGGTATTTTCCCTCTGAACCAAACCTTCACTTAATCTCTTAACATTTTTTAGCTGATTTATCTATTTATTTATATTTATTCTAAGTGGATTTTAAGGGGTGGTAGGGCATTTATATTTTCATTATACAATATTTTGATTCATGAACATGCCTTTGCTCTTTATAATCTTCAGATGATAATATGTACTTCTGTTTAATATTTCCTTGGGGAGCCTGGTGGGCTTCCGTCTGTGGGGTCACACAGAGTCGGACACGACTGAAGTGACTTAGCAGCAGCAGCAGCAGCAGCAGCAGTGATCCTGAATCACATGAAACTGTTAGAAAGTATCATTCATGGTTAAAGAGAGGGAGAGGTCTCTCAGGAATGATCCTTACCCCCAAAACAATTCTGTCCCACATTTCATTCGTTCACCCTGCCTCCAGTCTCAAATAGGATTTGAAATTTCACCCGTTCATCTTGCTGCTTTTCTATTTAACCACTGTATGCACAATTATAGGTCTTCCCTCCTAGCTGAGTTGGTAAAGAATCCGCCTGCAGTGTAGGAAACCCCGGTTCAATTCCTGGGTTGGGAAGATCTGCTGGAGAAGGGATAGGCTACCCAATCTAATATTCTTGGGCTTCCCTTGTGTCTTAGCTGGTGAAGAATCTGCCTGTAATGCAGGAGACCTGGGTTCCATCCCTGGGTTGCAAAGATCCCCTGGAGAAGGGAAAGGCTACCCACTCCAGTATTCTGGCCTGGAGAATTCCATGGACTGTATAGTTTATGGGGTCACAAGGAGTCGGACACGACTGAGTGACTTTCACTTTCATGCACAATTATATGAGGATTATATTAACACTTTCTTAAGTAAAATTTCATGAAAGAATTGGAGGATAGGGGTTCTGATTAGCCAGTGGTCTCTTATGAAATGCCAAAATACATGTTTTATGAAAAATTTTTTTTACCTTGCTTGTATTTATGATAGTCTTACTCTACCCTGAAGGGTAGAATCAACCCTTTCCATGTTTTGTTTTTTTATTTATTACATTTTTACAGACCTAAATACTAGTCACAGTTTCAAAACCAAACTTTATTGTCACATCTATCCACTAGGAGTTCCAATTAATAATCAATCAAATGATCTATGGTACACGGGGCCTGGTTTTGCAGTATTGTCTTTCTTACTATCTGTGTATCAATCACTTTTGAGCAAACCATGAGCTTAGACCATTGGACCCCAAAAAGAGATCCCCAGCTCTAATCTTCTAAGTCAATAAGAACTTTTTAGGATTTCCCTGCAGAAATTTTACTAAAGGTCTTAAAATCTTTTACTAATTTAAACTCATCCCTAGCTTGCCATATGGAATTTAGCTTCCCCATCAACAAAACTGGCTAAAAATATATAAATAGCCAGAATGCAGAATAAACTTATCATTTTACCCTTCTCCACTGCCATCCTATCTTGGCAACAAAATGAAGGGAAAGGGAATATTGATATGTCAATAATGACTAAATAATTTCACAACTTTGGCTTGTCAGTACTGGACATATAAAATTCATTCAGTCATTAATCAAAGATGTATTGTGCACTAATTATATGACAGGTTTTGTTCTAGGTGCTCAAAATAGAGTAGAGTTTTCATGAACTCTATAGCCTAGTAGAAGGGGGCAGAATATAATAAAATATGAATAATATGTTGTCAGAAGCCATGGATAAAAATAAAACAAGGTAAACGGCTTAGACTGTAGATGGCAGGAATTACCAACCGACCCTCCAGTCTGATTATAGAAGCATATAGTGTCATTGTCTGGGAGTTAACTCAGGACCAAGTGCTTTACATATGTCATTTTATTCCCACAACACTTACAGGAAAGTACTATTATTAGGTCCATGTGAACGATGAACAGATTGGGGTGTAGAAGATTAAAAACTGACCTGAGGTTAACCAGCTATGGGACAGTCAGGATTGTCTGATAGGTGGCCCTGGGACCTCTTTTAGTGTTTTGTTTTTGTTTTCCCAATAAGCTAGCTGGGCCTAGAAGCTTCTCTTTTCCCAAGCAAGGGAGACAGTTTATAAAACTCAATTTCCCACAGGACTGGGAACTTTAGGTATTAGGGAAATGTGCAAATGGCATTTCCTGGCACTTCTCTAAACAGATGACCTTGAACTCAGATTATTTAGACTTGAGCCAACATGTTTATTCCCCAGTCTAAAGTCGCTCTCATATTTCCATAAATTCATTCATAACTTTGCATAAGTTCATCTCCTGGAACATAACCCCACAGGTGCCCAACTACCCCCTTGCTTAAGCAGACTTCTCTGTAGAATGTTGCTAGAATGGGGACTGTGTTCCCCCCTGGATCCTTTTGCCTATCATTTCTAGGAAGCACCAAGTGGCATTCCCTAGTAAACACTTAGTAGGACAATATGGTGTTGCACAGAGTCGGACATGACTGAAGCGACTTAGCAGCAGCAGCAACAGCAGCTGTTAAATAGAGAAACGCGAAATCAAACTCAGGTCCGGTGTGGCCCCAAAGCTCCTAACAGCTATATTATAATACATAGCTTCTGCAACTCTTGAAATTAAGTGAGATATAATATGAAACACTTTAGTGCCTGACAGAAAGTTCCCATAGTTTAAAAATATCCATTAATTACTATTTTAGCTTCATATTATAACTTGTTATTGTTCAGTTGCCCAGTTGTGTCCGACTCTTTGTAACCCCATGTACTGCAATATGCCAGGCCTCCCTCTCCCTCACCATCTCCTGGAGTTTGCGCAAGTTCAGGTCCATTGCATCAGTGATGCTATCCAGTCATCTTATTCTCTAATGCCCTCTTCTCTTTCTGCCCTCAATCTTTCCCAGCATCTGGGACTTTTCCAATGAGTTGCTGTTTGCATCCAGTGACCAAAATACTAGAGTTTCAGCATCAGCATCAGTCCTTCCGGTGAGTATTGAGGGTTGATTTCCCTTAAGATTGACTGGTTTGATCTCTTTTCTGTCTAAGGGACCTTTATATTATAACTACAAAATTGATTTTGCTAGATATTGTTTTAATACAAGTTAAACTTGTTAATAGAGTTGTATGAAAAGTGCCAGCTTTTCTGCACCCTGTTTTTGGTATTTCCTGGATTTCTGAAGAATGACAAAGCAGTTTTTCATAAAGTTAATCACCTGGGGAATCTGTGCAGGACTTTTGTGCAAGGAATAAATAGATTAAATTTGTGATATTTGATGGGCTTGTGATCATTCGTGATCACTTTGATGGACTTGTTGTCTTTGTGGAATTCCTCTGGAAAAAGGATGAGGATGGGTTTTGCGTGGCAAGTGGTAGGGGAGAAGAGTGGTTTCTGTCCAGTGAAGTCTAGGGATAGCTGGACTTTGACCAGATTGGAACTGCTAGGGGGACTCCTGCCTGGAGTCTGGATAAAGGCCCGTGGCTCTTGTTCCGTACAGTTGCTTGACCAAATGCGGACGTTGGAGGCAGAGCTAACCAAGAAAGGAGAAAAGGAGGATAGGTGTGGCACCAAGCAGCTTCCAATCAGAGAGCAGTTTTCATGGGAGGATAGGTGCAGCACCAAGCAGCTTCCAATCAGAGAGCAGTTTTCATGGGAGTCACTGCTGCTGATTCAGCAGTGAGATGTTTTAGCCACGTGAAAACTCAGCTTTTGAGAGTAGGAAAAGCAGATGGATCTGTCCTCAGACTGTGCCTTTAGTCACAAGGAAACTTAAAACTAAACGAAATAATAAACAGAAATCTCAGTTGAAAATTAAAAAACAGAAGTCTAAGTTGAATTGAGTGGGGAGACCATCAGGGGGAGAGGGACTCTCATGCTCTGTAAAGATGGCAGAACCCAACAAGAAGAAGAATGACTCCTCTTTCTTCCTGGCATCAATTCAACCAATGAAAAGCCACTGACTCTGTGAATTGTAGCCTTCCCAACTTCCTTTTACCCTTTATAAAAGAGTTCTCTCCTTGCCATTTTTGTTGGGAATTTGCATGTGACTCACCATGGTCGCAAATCAGGAATTCCAATTCATTGTTGATTCCAAATAAACCCATTTCTGCTGAAGAAATACCAGCAGTCTGTTTGTTTTAGCTTAACAAATCAATCTAATGAAAGCTATGAGAGGTTGTACAATGTTGTGAATGTAGTTAATGCAACTGAATATGACATTCAAAATGGCTTAATTGGCAAATTTTATGTTTTAAATATTTAACAAATATATTTTAAAAATTGCATTAAATATTAAAAATTAACAGTGTAATATACCAAAAGCCACTAAAGTGTGCACTTTAAATGAGTGGACTATATGGGATGTGAACTATATCTCAATAAAACTCTTTTAAAAAGTTATGGAGAGCATTTTGTTTCTACAATTGTAAGTTTTCCTTTAGTTTTCTAAAAGGTATGTAACTAGACTGTCCAGTAAATACCAAGAATTTGAAGTAACAGTAATCACATAAATCTTGAGATTGTAGGTAGCTATGCAGACACAGATAAATAATTCATTTTTAGTATTTTTGACAATGTAATCAGTTGAAGGAGAAAAAAAAGATTGAAACACAGGGCTTGTGTGTTATGTGATTCTCATTTTCTTGTTCTTCAACAGCCAGCTACTGTGTATTACTATGGACCCTGACCAACAAAGCTGTGCTTGTAGAAAAAGTCTCATCAATACAGAATCTGACAAGATCAAACAATAGACTTTTGCTAATTAATATTTAATGGGCCTATGGATTTTTCTCAGCAGCTGGAGTGCTAAATAATAGTCAGTTAGCAAATGTGTTAATTAACTCTAATTACACAGCACATGAGCTTCTCCAAGGATTTTTCCTTTATAGATTTATATGTGAATGTTCCACCACTCTTCTTTAATATACCAGGCAGCTAATTAATTGATAAGTAATAATTCTTTCTTCTCTCTAAAACATGTATTTAAAAATGAAATCCAGTTTAATGCTTGATGAATTTTTTAAATGACATTTAAGTATATAAGATGAACTCAGTGTCTGCTTTTTAAAGAGACTTCTCTTAAACACTAGGAAGTTTTTCATTTCTGAGGAAGAGGGAAAGAACACTGAGTTTTGTATATTTGTGTAAGAGGTGTGTATGAAAAAAAGAGAGAAAGGAAGGAAGAAAGGAAGGAGGGAAGGGAAGAAGAAAAATGAACCAAAAAATGCAAGAGAGGTTGGTTCTTTGTGAGGAGTGAGGATGTACCCAGGTTGCTTTGCAGTATGCAAAATCATGAACTCCAGAAGCAAGGGTAATCAATATGTACCATGCAATTAACAGGGATCTTTTGAGCTTCGTGTGCCAGTTAAAGAAAACACTTCTGAACATTGTGTGGTGCCTGCCGCCAGGGACAGAGAATGCTCTGAGGAAAGAAATTAGCATAGCAGCTTTGCACATGGTCTGGCATGACTGGTTAGATCAAAGGCTGTGGATGGCAGCAGGCTGCTCTTGGGGAGCCAGGAGCCTTACCACCATTTCGGTGCCAGAGGATGCTGCTCAAGGCATTGGTGGAGAAACCCTCCAAGGGGACTTTGAAGGAACAAAGTTTTGTTTTTTTTTTCAAGTAAGATGATGATCATGGAATTCAGTTCAAATGGACTGCTCATTTGAAGGGCTCTAAATCACCAAGCTTATATTAACTCTACATTCCCTGCTGTTAGCTTTTACTAAGACCCTTAAATGTTACCAAGATACAAATATTGTTTAGGGAAAAGATGTTAAAATTGATCCTTCAGATTGGGCTTATTTGATTATTTCAGTAAGGCTCAGAGGAACTACCAGTTTTGAGCACACCATACCATTCAACTCTCCCTTGTGGCATTAGAATTACCAAATTCTTGTTAAGAACACTGTAAGTAAACAAAGAGAAAAATGCAATATTGTGAAAGTACGCATTGAAAAATATCAAGCTTTATTTATCTGCTCATTGTATTGAGAGACAAGGATTTTTATCCTTTTCATGACTGAGAGGAAGTTGGTGCCTTAGAAGACTGTGAATCTATTCTTGTGAGCAGGACACACTTTGAATGACTAGCAAACAGTACTTTCAGATCTAATGGTCTGGGACCCTGTCTACTGGTTTTTTGGGGGCAGTTTGGGGGCCTAGTTGACAGCCATGGTTGGAGAAGGCCGTCAGGAAGCTCTGAGGCCATGGTTTTTGGTGGTGCTAAAAATAGATCTGGGACCCTGATCTGGAAGAATTGGGCAAATTGGGAAAATTAAGGTCTGGGGGTCTGGGTGAATTGTGGCTCCGCAGTCGGAAAGCTGTTGGTCTCCTGTATTGGACAACTCACTGCCTGCCTCGCATTCTCTCAGCCTCGCTCTTTACTCTAGCTGTTGCTGAGGCAACCAGCTGCAAGTGGGTGTGACTTGAGGGCTCCTGGCCTCAGCAGTATCACTGGTTAGCTCACATTGTGTTCAAGGGCATCTCTGTGACCTCGTGGTACTTCTGTGAGCCCTAGGCAGCCTGCACAAACATGGGAGGCAACCACTTCTGTCTCTGGGTCCTCATGGGGACTGAGGCTTGCTATCCATGGTGGCAATAGCTTGGTCCTGCACCTGTGGTGGCTTTCCCACCTGCCCTGCTTCATTCTCCCTAGCCTCGAACTCCTGTTCCCTGGGATTGCTACCTGCACTCAAGTCTAGGTTTTTTGGGGAACCTAGGCTGTAACAGATCCACCCTAGGAGCCACATTGAAGCCATGGCTGAATACACAGACAGGAGTAAGGAGTCGGGGAATGCAGACTTCAACAGAACAATAAATGGCAGGGAGATAGAAACCAGCCAAACAGTGGGTGCTGTGCAGCCGGTACCCTGGGCCTGAAGGAACGAAGGAATGCAGACGTCTAGGGTGGTCTCATGCAGTCCTTTCAGCCTCTGAGATAGAGAGCTGGTAGAGGCTGCTTGAGTGAGAGCAAAGCCTGTGGCTGGAAAATTCCACAGAGACATTATTTAGTCTATCCACCTGGCAGGGTATTTCCATTGCCAAAGGAAAGGGAAATGCAGTGTTTACCCTTGTAGCTTTAGGTCAACAGAGAGGAAACCTAAAAATGAGAGAGCACTTTTGCTTTTCTTCTTTATTCTCTCTGCACAAGAATAATTTCTGCACAAGTGGCACTGCAAGGAGGATATGACTGCTATTTCAATCCTGAGTTAGTATTCTCTTGCTGCCATAACATATCACCACAAACTCAGTGACTTCAAAAAACATGAATTTATTATCTTATGATTCTGTAGGTCAGAAATCTAACATGGGTCTCATAGAGCTAAATCAAGGTTTCAGCAGAGCTACATTCCTTTCTGGAAGCCCTATGGGAGAATTTGTTTGCTTGGCTTTTCCAGCTTCTAGGGGCCTCCTGCTTTCCTTAGCTCATGTTCTTTTTTTTCTCCGTCTTCAGTTTCAGCAACGACAGACTGAGTACTCACATTGTACCACTCACACCTCCTGTGCCTCCCTCTTGCAGCTTTAAGGACCCTTGTAATCACATTGGGCCCACCTGGATAACTTCAGATCCTCTCCCTATTGTAAGGTCAGCTGATTAGCAACCTTAATTCTGCCAACAACCTTAATTCTCATTTGCCATGTGACATAATACTTTAACTCACAGGTTCTGGGGAGTAGTATGTGGACATCCTTGGAGCAGTCATTATTTTGCCTACCACAGGTCTTTTCTGAAATTTAAGTTGCTGCTGCTGCTAAGTCGCTTTAGTCACGTCGGACTCTGTGCAACCCCATAGATGGCAGCCTACCGGGCTCCCCCGTCCCTGGGATTCTCTAGGCAAGAACACTGGAGTAGGTTGCCATTTCCTTCTCCATTGCATAAAAGTGAAAGTGAAGTTGCCCAGTCGTGTCCGACTTTTTGGGACCTCATGGACTGTAGCCTACCAGTTCCTCCATCCATGGGATTTTCCAGGCAAGAGTACTGGAGTGGGTTGCCATTTCCTTCTCTGGAAATTTAAGTTACGGGCTCAAAATTTTCACTACAAAGAAAGTCCTCAACCTGGCATTGACAGGGTCTGATTTCTCCTTCAAGTTTCAACTCAAGTATCTTCCATTTAAATTTTGCCTTGAACTCAGACAGGTGGAAATAATTCTTCTCTTTATACTATCCCTGAAATACTGTATATGTTTGTTTAATTATAGCACTTAGACACATACACACGCCACTTTACATATTGAAACTTCACTTATCTCTTAGTATGTTACAGACCAAGGGAAGAGAATTGTTATAATTACATTTATATCCCTAGTTCACAGGTGAAGAAGCATAGGATGGTCAACTTCCACAACTGTTTTTTGAACTAAATGATGGAAATTCAAGGAAAGACTGTGTAATGTATCTGTCATATTAACACTTATTAAGTGGCACGCAGGGTACTGGGTGATGAACTGCAGTTCAACAGCAGATCTCAGAGAAACTGAAATAGAGATGTTTAATTACTCACACCACCTGGAGGAAGTCCCCAGCACACCATGAGGTGCTGCCTGGGGAGTTCAAGGCAAAGTGCAGACAGAGAGATAGGACCTGGGGCACATGCCTTTATTAGGGTTCACAGGTAGAGTGCTTTGGGATTCCTGTGCTAAGGCCAGATTGGTCAATTCAAACCAAGAGTGAGCTTTTGGTGAGCTCCTTGGGGGTCTTTGGAATATCAGGGGAAGTTTCTGGGAGGTTGGGGAGACCGTGATCACAAAGGCTATTGGAAAGATCATGTCAGCGACTGGGCTGTTGTCTAGGGTATGGGCTTACCTGAAGTGTAGTGTCAATTTAAGGACCTTGTAGGACATTTGATTAAATAAAATGGCTGTCAAAGCAACAGTAACATGTAGTAGCTTAGCTAAATTCTTGACAGGTCCTCATCTCCAGATCTAAAGCTTCTTTATGCAAAGAATGTATTTTTTCCATCTTCATATCCATTTAAATACTGAGTGCATTTGCCACTAGCTTATGGTAGAATGCAAGGAAATGTATTTGTTCTTTTAAGTTTCATGTTTCTAATCTGTATAATGAAGATGCTGTTTCTCTAGATGTCTTTCAGTGTTCCTGCCATTCTAATATTCAGTGACTTGAATATTGAAACTAATAGATGTGAATTATATTTAAATCCAGTAAAGAAATATTGAATTTGTGTCTTACCTTGACATAAGAAAGTTTCCTCCAAACAACTCCTGGGACTAAATGTATCCTAATTTAACTGAGGATTCATGTAATTGTAGAAGGACTGTATATTTCTTATGTGAACTATTAGTTATTGGCAACCAGCCTTCCTACCCTCAGCTTAGGCCATTCCTCTGAACCAACTTGGGCAGCTGAGTAGCTGGTACAAAGTAAAGAAATGTTCAGTGTAGTTGAGGCTCTTCACTGAAACGTTCTCAGAGACTGCAGAGTCTCCACACCTGGATAGAGGGTATGAAATGTGTGGATTGGCAGAGAAGATGGTGGAGATAGTCCGTGAGCTCATGGCAATAGTTTCCCTTCTTTCTTGTTTCATCTGAAGAAAAGGGAGTTGGGATGGTAATATTTCTGCTGATAAGACATTTGAGTGACTCAGTTCAGTTCAGTTCAGTCACTCAGTCATGTCCGACTCTTTGCGACCCCATGAATCACAGCACGCCAGGCCTCCCTGTCCATCACCAACTCCTGGAGTTCACTCAAACTCATGTCCATCGAGTTGGTGATGCCATCCAGCCATCTCATTCTCTGTCATCCCCTTCTCCTCCTGCCCCCAATCCTTCCCAGCATCAGTCTTTTCCTACACTATGTCAATATCACTGTAGACTGTAGTTGATGATACCTTTTCTATTCTCTATTTCTATTCCTGAGATGGGAAAGACAAACAGATGAAGGAAACCATCTAAAACTTAAAGAAATTCCTATATGTGAGGGCAAATGTTTCTGTTTTAATAAGATGACTATCATTGAGATGATGAGTCCTATCATAGAAAAGTTATGCCCCTATTAGACACAGGATTTCATTGCTGTTTGTGTGCATGTCACATGTAGATAAGCATGAAAATTTTATAAGAGTTACTTAGTTCATCCTCAATTATTTAAGACAGCAGAGATAGGGGAGAAGGCAAGTCTTGTAAGTTTTCGATTATCAGGCTCAGTTAAAACCAGAGATTTTTGTATAGCAGTTCATTCATTATATGACTATGTGATATAATTGTGTCATAATATATATAAGTTGCTGATCTCCTAATTTCAAATGCATTTTTTAAACCCTGCATTTGTATTCTCCTTCCCTCATGATTACTGTTTTTGATGTCATATTGTAATACTAATTGTTTTGTGTATCCCTTAACTCTTTATTTTGGATATAGATGAGTTTACTACTTTTGTCTTTTAACCTCTCTATTAGCTTTATGTGTGGATGATTTTCTACCTTTACTGTATGTTTGCCTTTACCAATGAGCTTTTTCACTTTGTGATTTTCTTGTTTATAGTTGTGGCCTTTTCTTTTTCACCTAGAGAAGTTCCTTTAACATTTGTTGTAAGGCTGGATTGGTGGTTCTGAACTCTTAACTTTTGCTTGTCTATAGCCCTTTTGGTTTCTCCATCAAATCTGAATGAAAGGTAGAGTATTCTTGGTTGTAGATTCTTCCCTTCTGTCACTTTAAATACGTCATACCACTCCCTTCTGGCTTCTAGTTTCTGCTGAAAATTCAGGTGATAGTCTTATGGGAGTTGGGTTTGTTTGTTATTGGTTGCTTTTCTCTTGCTGCTTTTAAATTCTCTTTAAATTTTTGTCATTATAATTATAATGTGTCTTTGTGTGTTCCTCTTTGGGATAATCCTGTAAGGGAATCTCTACACTTCCTGGAACTGAATGACTGTTTCCTTTCCCAGGTTAGGGAAATTTTCACCTATTATGTCTTTAAATATGTTCTCAGGCCCTTGCCCTCTCTTTCCTTCTTGTGGGACCACTGTAAAATTAATATTAATATGTTTGATATTGTCCCAGAGATCTCTTAAACTGTTCTCATTTCTTTTCATTCTTTTTTCTTCTTTATGGCAGTGATTTCTGCTACTCTGTCTTCCATCTCACTGATCTGTTCTTCTATACCCTTTAATCTACTATTGATTCCTTCTAATGTATCTTTCATTGCAGGTACTGTATTCTTCATCTCTCTGGTTGTTCTTTGTGTTTTCTAACTTTTTGTTAAAAACATCTAACTTCTCACTCTATGCATCCATTCTCCTCCTGAGTTCTTTGATTATCTCTATGATCATTACTCTCAACTCTTTCTCAGGTAGATTGCCTATGTCCACTTCATTTAGCTCTTCTTCTAAGGTTTTATCTTGTTCCTTCATTTGGAGCCTGTTCTTCTGTCACCTCATTTTGTCTAAGTTGTAGTTTGTCTTTTCATATAGGTAGTAGGTTAGTTACCTTTCTCAACCTTAGAGAAGTGGCCTTCTGTAGGAGATGTCCTATGCATCACAGTAGTACACTCCCCTCTCATCACCCAAGTTATATGCTCCCTAAGAGGGCTGCCTGTGTCCTTCCATTGTGACAGGTTAACTATGGGTGGGTGGTCTGGTAAGCTTATTTGGCTCATAGCCTAGTTGGTTGCCAGACCCTGACTTGTGTAGATGCTACTGCTCACTGGTTAGTAGGGCCTGGTCAGTATAGAAATTAGGAGTCTAACAATGGAACAGTACAGTGAACAGATTGGGAAGTGTTACTTCTTTAATGTTGTATGTTTTTTGTCACATCCTTCAGGGTATAATCCTGGACTAAAATAAGTGGGGTAAGTAGCTGCTATAAATGTGTTTTAAGGATTACCAAAATGTCCACTTTAAGTTCTCAGTATAAAAATTCTTACCCTTTAGGTTGTTTATTAAAGCTTCTTGTAAGCTAAAATTTAGATACGGAAAAGAAATAAAATTCCTTCTTAAGAAAAAAATTTACATAAAATAAATTAGTTTAATAATTTATTTTTATTTAATAAGCAGTTTACATCATTTACTATGTGTTAGGCACTATTCTAAATGCTTTATAATATTATTAAATTAGCCTTATTATCTATTTTAACTCTAAGTGAATAATTCATAGAGATAGGGAAAAAAATCATTGTGTGTATTAGGAATTAAGGGAAAAGTAGTGGTAGCTGTTGAGGAAATAAAAGGCCTAGTGGGTCAGTGAAATGGAAGGAGCTAAAATGAAGCATGAAGAGGGAATCAGGATGAGGGAAAACATATTCCCATTTGCTTTATCAGGTTGGCCAAGAGGTCAACCTCTGGTTCTCTTTAGGTTGTAACCCACAGGCTAAAATAGAGAAGAAGACACACAAATTGTTTTGGAATAGGGAAAGAAACCTGAAATGCATCTCAGCAAATCCCCAAGGTGTCTTTTAGGTGCTATAAAAAGAGACCCGTTGGTACCATGTTCAAACTTAACACTAGCAAAACATCCACATCCAGAGTGAGTTGTAAAATAGCAGAATGTCCAATGCATTCAGCAAAGTCATTACTAAAAATAATTAAATGTATTGTTGATCTCAGGGATTTCAAAAGAGAAGGAAATTCACGCCAGAGCCATCCATACATTTCCTGGAGAAAGGAAAAAAACAACTATGAATAAAATTAGAGCTGTGCTACAATAGGTGATCAAGCAATTAGCGTACATGAAAAAAACACAATTATGAGCCACAGCAAGGTGACACCACAATTCATTTGCCATGATTGATTTCTTAGATTCCATGTTTCAATAATATCAATATGTGCTTTCATAGCTCTAAAATATGATTTGTAAAACTCCCTTTTGAACTAGATTATTGAAAAAATCGTTTTTTTCAAGAGCAGATTCACTATTGTGGTGACAATTTTTAGACTTATTATGGGGAAGAAAAATTATTTTTAACAGTTCACTTGGTAATTTATAGGTTTTAGGGCAATGAGTGAGGTTTAAGTATGAATCAATAAAAACAGAATTATCTTCTGACAGTTCAGCAGGGTACTGGGAAAAGATATATGTCAAGTTTGGAATATTAGGTCTTGGTTCTGGCTTTCCTCTTGTGTGACCTGGGTAAATTGTTTAGCTTTACTTACTTTTCATAGTTATAAGATGAGATTGTTGGAGTAATAAAAAAAATGATAATAATGAACATCATTACTTAGTGTTTGTCAGAGATATTCTAAGCATGTTATACACATTGAATACTTATGGCCTTAGCATGGCCCTGTGAGACAGGAGAAGAGTCAGCCCCACATTACAACTGAGAAATCAAGGCACAGTGAGGTCACCAGCCTTGTGTCCAGCAGTGACAAGAATAGCATCTGGAAGGCAATCTGATTGCTGAGCCCAAGTAGTAGCTACTATGCAGTACTAACTGACATGCTGTTGGAGCACAGCCCCAAAATATGCCTCAATGGCATATTGATTATTTTGAATTAAAGATCCTTAAGAAACAACTGATGAAAGAGGACATTGATCCTCTTCTCTGTTTCCCTGAAAGTAGGGAAAAGAAGCCTGTCATGTGAAACATGCCCGTTCTGTACCAGGAGGTAGAAAGATACCTTTATCACCAGGGAAGGCATTAAGGGCCGCGAAGTCTGTATAAACAGACCTTGAAACTTCTTTACTAAGTTGCTGCCTCAGCCCAAACTTTGTTGAAATTCCTTACCAGTTAAGCATGCCAAACCTATTTCTAACATTTCTCTATCCTGTCAGTTCCTCTCAAATTTACTGTTTTTGTTTTTTTGGTATAATAATATAAATGCTGCCTGCTTTGGCCACTTCTTAGGTCTCATTTTTGTGAGACCTCTCTTGTTCAGGGAATTAAACTTGTTTCTTTTTCTTTAGTTAATCGTCAAGGCTGTATATTCTCACCCTGCTTATTTAACTTATATGCAGAGTACATCATGAGAAACGCTGGGCTGGATGAAGCAGAAGCTGGAATCAAGATTGCCGGGAGAAATATCAATAACCTCAGATATGCAGGTGACACCACCCTTTTGGCAGAAAGGGAAGAAGAATTAAAGAGCCTCTTGATGAAAGTGAAAGAGGAGAGTGAAAAAGTTGGCTTAAAGGTCAACATTCAGAAAACTAAGATCATGGCATCCAGTCCCATCACTTCATTGGAAATAGATGGGGAAACAGTGGAAACAGTGGCTGACTTTACTTTTCTGGGCTCCAAAATCACTGCAGATGGTGATTGCAGCCATGAAATTAAAAGACGCTTACTCCTTGGAAGGAAAGTTATGACCAACCTAGATAGCATATTGAAAAGCAGAGACATTACTTTGTCAACAAAGGTCCGTCTAGTCAAGGCTACGGTTTTACCAGTGGTCATGTATGGATGTGAGAGTTGGACTATAAAGAAAGCTGAGCGCTGAAGAATTGATGGTTTTGAACTGTGGTGCTGGAGAAGACTCTTGAGAGTCCCTTGGACTGCAAGGAGATCCAACCAGTCCATCCGAAAGGAAATCAATCCTGAATATTCATTGGAAGGACTGATGATAAAGCTGAAGCTCCAATCCTTTGGCCACCCGATGCGAAGAACTGGCTCATGGGAAAAGACCCTGATGCTGGGCAAGACTGAAGCCAGGAAAAGGGGGACAAAGGAGGATGAGATGGTTGGATGGCAGCACTGACTCGATGGACATGAGTTTGAGTAAGCTCCAGGAGTTGGTGATGAACAAGGGAGCCTGGGGTGCTGCAGTCCATGGGTTGTAAAGAGTTGGACACGACTAAGTGACTCAACTGAACTGAACTGATAGCTTTGCAATTCTGATTCTGTAATTCTCTTTCAAAGATACAGTTTCTAGGAGAATTTGTTTTTAAATTCTTTATAAAGTAAGTGATATTTTCTGAATGAGAGTAAGCAGAGTAATTTAATTAGAATGTCTTATTTTTTTTTCTCCACCAGTATCAATTGATGGAGAAGATAAAACATTTCCAGGCAACTGATCTTGATTCTATGTGTGTATGTAGTGGGTGGTGGTGTTTGGGAAAGTAGGCGACTTGTTTATGATTGGCAAAACTCTTCCCTAGTAATTTCAGAAAATGTTTTGGAATGCTGCAAAGATTATATAAAAATCCTTCAGTCTATACTTGCTCCTCTGTAAATAATTCACAGGGCTGATTTGGAATGCACCCTGTCCAATGACATTTTTGTAAACACCAATCACTCTGAATCTGCTGTAGCAACTAATGCAATATTCACTAGAAGAGTTTTGTTTAAACATTTTTCTGGGTAAAGATGTCTCAAGGTTTCTCAAACTTTAGCTTGTATAAAGATCACCTAGAAACAGGTCTAAAAATAGCGATTTTGGATCACTTGTCTCTCTCCCAATTCTGCACCAGGAAATATAGATGATGGATTCCTGGAAATGTCATTCTTAACAAGTGCACCTAAATGACCCTCCAAGATGACAATGGATGCCTCTGAGAGGTGTTCATTCAAAGGTTTTATGTAATTGGTCAGGTAGTCCAGTCACTTGTCTATAAATTGTGCAGGTGTATCACCTTAAAGAGGTAATGTCAACTCTAGTCAATTTATTTTTAAAATAAACATTTCCCATATAGAAGTGATAGTAATAGTTAGAATACATCTTGTTTTTATTATGCATCAGACATTTAACTTTAGTCCTTTAACCAAAGTAACCCGTCCAATAGGTACAATTATTGTGTCCATTATATAGAGGAGGAAGCTGAAGATTGTTGAGGTTGTGGAAGATAATTGAGAGTAATTCTTACTCAATGTCACACAGCAAGAAAGTTCTGGAGTCACAGCTGGCAGATACCTTCCTTATCTCATGTGCTTTGTTCCCCTCTACTTTCTTCCTCTTCTCCCCTTTCCTTCCCTTCCTGCCTTCCTTTACTCTCTCTCTTTCTTGTGAGGGATGAGAAAATTTTCCTTAACTTTATTAGGGTCCCTTGTGGGGTCTGAAAATTAAGCTCATAAAGACCAATTATGACAGGATAAAAGCATACACATTTATTTACTGTAACTTTTACATGACATGGAAATCTTCGTAAGGAAATGAAGACCCACAGAAACTGTTAGACATGAGTGTTTTGTGCTGGGTTTAATGAAGAGTGGGCAGCTGTGGAGGAATAGGATAGTTTAAGGAATATGAGATAATTGTAGCAAACCGGGAAAGGCTTATCAAGGCCTGTCTGTTAAGATTCTTCTTGGCATCCCTTTGTCTTCGAAGATAAGGATGAGTGTTTCTTCCAGATATTGGGAGGATATCTCTCCCAGGAGAGTTTTATGACCTGTTTCAGAGAAGAAGAAGAATACGGATGGTGAGGATGTCAGAATAACCTTCTGCGGCTGTTTTTTTAAATTCCTTTAGCTTAAGACATTCAGTATATCAAAGTGTCATATTTGGTAGTATGCCCTGAATCCCATTAACTTTTTTTTTCCTTTTGCCACCTAGTAATTAGTTTTTCCTTTCCATGTTCTGTATGCCATGTAGGCCATGCCTTAAACTTTACACAAGTGTTTGCTATACAGCTTTGGCCTACCTTTATGAAGACAGAGCAAATTAGCTCCCCAGGGCAGATAGGAACTAGCTTTCTGCCCAATGTCTCTTTCCTGCCATCTGTGTTATATCTACAATCATAAATGTCAGAGGTGGGCCTCAACAGACATTATACAGACGCCGAGGAAAGAGAAGAAAAAAAGGATTGTATCTTGATTTATATGATAGCTTAAAAAAAAATGCACCTAAAAAAAAGAGAGAAGGTATTCCATTTTTTTCTACCTTTCACTAAAAGAACCATAACATAAAAATGAAGCCATTTTCTCTGTTGTTTTAAAATTGACCATCTTGCATTACAGTGATCATTGGAAAATGATTAAATAAATTATACATGGGAAATTATCAATCAGTAAGATGATTTTTTTTTCAAATAATTCAGCATATGAGAAAATAATTCTTCTATATTAGGTGAAAAAGAGATGTGATAAAGTCAACATCTGAAAGGAAATAACTGAAGCTTTCCTATGACATTCTTAGAGTTTGGATTGCAAGGGTTTTTTATTTTTTGTTGTTTTCCATATTTTCCAATTTTTTTTCTTGGTATCTAGGTATGGTTTTGTAATCAGAAAAAAGGATGTTATAGTTTTTAATGGTATAGTTTTCTGTTGACAGGTACTATTTCACCTCCAAACCACTGCCCTTTAAAATAAAAAATGTTTATTGAGCTTGCTTACAAGTCAAACTGGGGTGAAGATTGGTAAATTCAAAAGCAGGACAAGCACACAATGGATAACAAAATGGATGAGGTGGGGTGGGCGGGCAGGCAGAAACTGAAGAATTTCTTATCGATCATGTCCTTCCTAAAACTAGGAATTGTATGCTCTGTCTTGTCCACATTGCTGGTACCCAGCAGGGGTGCTGAAAAAATGTGACTCAAATGAGTAGGGAATAAATAGCAGATTTGATCATGTGTGGGTGAACTGCCCGCGTTTCTACTTCAGAGGACAAGACATATTACCGTATCTCGTAGGAATCTTAAAAACTGTAAAATGCCTATAGAATTCTGACTGATCTGACCATGGCACATCATTTTTGGTTACGTGCTCAATTAAAAACTTCCCAGACTGATTTCCTCCACTTCTTGCCATATTTCTAAGCATCTTCCTCAGACATAAGATGGTAGACTCACAGGTAGAGAAAAGCAACATTAACATTCTAGACCAAATAATTAGGGAGGAAGGGGAATTCATTCACTGTCATGAATTATGCATTTAAGTGACTTTTTTGATCACTGACAGTTTGAATCATCTATATGAGTTAAGCATGCATCACTTTAGTGCAATTCACTTTGGGAGTTTCGGAAGGAAAACAAATTGCATTATTTTAAGTGTAAACAGAAAACAGTAGATAGAAAACCAATAAATCACACCCATATAATTATTGCTGATCCAGAACACGAATACCAATCAGCCTGCAGCCACATGCTTTCCCTAGAAAGGAAGATTGAGTTGGTGATGGGCATTGAATGGTGTTTCTCCAAGCCATTAGAAGGTTGAAGTGACATAGTCAATTTCATTGTCATATTAAAAGCAGAGCCTCCTAGCTAAGGACAGGCTTGATTGTTTAAGCATATCACCATGTGTCAAAATTCCTAATTGATTTCCTGCTCATTAAAGCTGTTATGCTTTTTCAAGGCCAGATTGCTGGCTGTGCATACTTGAGTGCTCATGACTAGGGGAGCTTGCTTCAGACTCTATCGATATAAACTAACAATGAATTATAGAAAGCAGAATGTAAAGCTAGTACAAGTCGTTTAGATGTATTTCTTAGAATAGTATTCTATGTAAGTCATATGTAGCAATCAAGTATCTTATTCTAAATTCTAATAAAGATATTTTTAAACTAGAAATGCTCTTGAATGTGACTAAATTCAAGGCCCTTGTCTTCCTGTTAAATTTTCCTCTCTATTTAATCTTGCAACAGAATGAATTTCTTACTTTACAGTTTTGATATATTTTACACACATACACACACACACATACATTAAATCCCTTGTTAATTTGATTTTGAAAATAAAAACTTAAAATAAGTCTGAGTATTATGTATGAATTTGCTCATTGATTGGGAAAGATTATACAACCTAGCATATTAACTTTTTCAAGAAGACAAACTTTGTTTAAAAATATACAAATATATTTAAAGAGAGAAGCTCAAAATTTATTTTGGTCTGGAATTTTAGACATGTTTTCCTTTTACAATTGTTTTCTTTCCCTAAAAAGCAAACAATGCTATTTAAACAGCAAATATTGTTGTTCCTCTGATTTTTTTTTTCATCATATGGTTAATTAACTTAAAGGGCTTTATGGTGAGTGATTTTCTATTTGCTTTTGCTATTTTTTGTTTGTTTGTTTGTTTCTTCTGTGACCAACCAAACATGGTTGAAATGTTTGGTAGCAAAATATAATTTCTTGAGCTTGTCCATTTGTATTCTCACAACTGTAAGTTAGTTTTGACTTTGGGGTTTATCTGCAGAGTCATTGATTGAACTAAGACTTGAACACATCTGAAGATGTTCAGATTGAACACAGCTGGAAAACTAGCTTTATATGATATAGATAGGAAATTTTTGCATCTTTCCAAATTTAGAGAACTATATATATATATATTTATCAGTTCAGTTCAGTTCAGTTCAGTTGCTCAGTCGTGTCCGACTCTGCAACCCCAGGAACCACAGTACACCAGGCCTCCCTGTCCACCACCAACTCCCAGAGTCCACTCAAACCCATGTCCATTGAATTGGTGATGCCATCCAACCATCTCATTCTCTGTCGTCCCCTTCTTCTGCCCTCAATCTTTCCCAGCAGCGGGGTCTTTTCCAAAGAGTCAGTTCTTTGCATCAGGTGTCCAACTCTTTGCAACCCATGGACTGCAGCATGCCAGGCTCCCTTGTTCATCACCAACTCCTGGAGCTTGCTCAAACTCATGTCCATCGAGTCAGTGATGCCATCCAACTATCTCGTCTTCCTTCGTCCCCTTTTCCTGCCTTCAATCTTGCCCAGCATCAGGGTCTTTTCCAGTGAGTCAGCTCTTCGCATCGGGTGGCCAAAGGATTGGAGCTTCAGCTTTAGCATCAGCCCTTCCAATGAATTTTCAGGACTGATTTCCTTTAGTATGGACTGGATAAATTTCCTTGCAGTCCAAGGGACTCTCAAGAGCCTTCTCCAACATCACAGTTCAAAAGCATCAATTCTTTGGTGCTCAGCTTTCTTTATAGTCCAACTCTCAAATCCATACATGACCACTGGAAAACCACAGCCTTGACTAGAGGGACCTTTGTTGACAAAGTAATGTCTCTGGCTTTTCAATATGCTGTTTAGGTTGGTCATAACTTTCCTTCCAAGGAGTAAGCATCTTTTAATTTCTTGGCTGCAGTCACCATCTGCAGTGATTTTGGAGCCCAGAAAAATAAAGTCAGCCATGGTTTCCATTGTTTCTCCATCTATTTCCCATGAATTGATGGGACTGGATGCCATGATCTTAGTTTTCTGAATGTTAAGCTAAGCCAACTTTTTCACTCTCTTCTTTATGTATATGTACATTATATGTGTGTGTGTGTGTCTGTGTATGTCTTTGCTTCTTCATTAGGATTTTTGTGCTTTGCTAAATTTCCCTTATTCTAGTTAGCATCTGTTACCATTATGAGTTGAAATGTGTGCCCTCCCCCCCAACAAGATATGTTGAAGTCCTATCCTCCAGTCCTCAGAATGTGTCCTTACTTAGAAATAGGGTTTTTATGGATGTAATTAGTTAAAAAGAAGTTGTCCTGAAGTAGGCCAAACCCCGAATCGAATATGATACAATAAGACAGCCATGTAAAGACAGAAGGCACAGGGAACACATGTGATGATGAAGGCAGAGATTGGAGTTATAGATCTGCAAGCCTGGGAATGCCAATGATTGCTAGCAACCATGAAGATAGAAAGAGGCTAGGAAGGAGTCCTCTCCAAGTTTCAGAGGGAGGACAACCCTGCTAACACCTTGATTTTGGACTTCTCAGGGTCCAAAACTGTGAGAGAATAAATTTCTTTTGTTTTGAGTCACCTGGACTCCTGTTGTGAAAGTGCTGCACTCAATATACCAGCAAATTTGGAAAACTCAGCAGTGGCCACAGGACTGGAAAAGGTCTGTTTTCATTCCAATCCCAAAGAAAGGCAATGCCAAAGAATGCTCAAACTACCGCACAATTGCACTCATCTCACACGCTAGTAAAGTCATGCTCAAATTCTCCAAGCCAGGCTTCAGCAATACGTGAACCGTGAGCTTCCAGCTATCCAAACTGGTTTTAGAAGAGGCAGAGGAACCAGAGATCAAATTGCCAACATCCGCTGGATCACTGAAAAAGCAAGAGAGTTCCAGAAAAATATCTATTTCTGCTTCCTTGACTATGCCAAAGCCTTTGACTGTGTGGATCACAATAAGGTGGGGAAAATTCTGAAAGAGATGGGAATACCAGAACACTTGACCTGCCTCTTGAGAAACCTGTATGCAGGTCAGGAAGCAACAGTGAGAACTGGACATAGAACAACAGACTGGTTCCAAATAGGAAAAGGAATACGTCAAGGTTGTATATTGTCACCTTGCTTATTTAACTTCTATGCAGAGTACATCATGAGGAACGCTGGGCTGGAAGAAGCACAAGCTGGAATCAAGATTGCCAGGAGAAATATCAATAACCTCAGATATGCAGATGACACCACCTTTATGGCAGAAAGTGAAGAGGAACTCAAAAGCCTCTTGATGAAAGTGAAAGAGGAGAGTGAGAAAGTTGGCTTGAAGCTCAACATTCAGAAAACAAAGATCATGGCATCTGGTCCCATCACTTCATGGGAAATAGATGGAAAAACAGTGGAAACAGTGTCAGACTTTATTTTTGGGGGCTCCAAAATCTCTGCAGATGCTGATTGCAGCCAGGAAATTAAAAGATGCTTACTCCTTGGAAGGAAAGTTATGACCAACCTAGATAGCATATTGAGAAGCAGAGACATTACTTTGCCAACCAAGGTCCGTCTAGTCAAGGCTATGGTTTTTCCCATAGTCATGATGGATGTGAGAGTTGGACTGTGAAGAAAGCTGATCACCGAAGAATTGATGGTTTTGAACTGTGGTGTTGGAGAAGACTCTTGAGAGTCCCTTGGACTGCAAGAAGATCCAACCAGTCCATTCTAAAGGAGATCAATCCTGCGTGTTCATTGGAAGGACTGATGCTAAAGCTGAAACTCCAATACTTTGGCCACCTCAAGCTAAGAGTTGACTCACTGGAAAAGACTCTGATGCTGGGAGGGATTGGGGGCAGGAGGAGAAGGGGACGACAGAGAATGAGATGGATGGATGGCATCACCGAGTTGATGGACATGAGTTTGAGTGAACTCCGGGAGTTGGTGATGAACAGGGAGGCCTGGAGTGCTGTGATTCGTGGGGTTGCAGAGAGTCAGACATGACTGAGCAACTGAACTGAACTGGACTCCTGTTCCAACAGTAGCCCAAATCCAATATTTGTAATCAATGCATTTTCCAGCATTGGTTATAAATATTCCTTGACTTATTGTTTTACAAGAACTATTCCACAAGATTTTTCATTCTTTTTGTTCTAACCTGTTCAAAGCTTCTCTTTCCTTTCAGCCTGTGTCATATTATTTAGTTTCCCCTTACAGCTATATATTACCCAGTTTAAATTCTTCTAGACATTGAAAAGCCTTAAGGGATCAAATGATAATTGATCTAATGAAAGAGGCCTATCCGGATCTCTTTAGAAAGTTATTTATGTCTGGAAACTCTTAGGATTTCTAGTTTATTGTTTCTAATTTGTGACTTGAGAACCACTACTATGTGTCATTGAGTTCTTAAAAAAAAAATTATTTGGTTTTGTGGTATCTCAAGTGTAGTATGTGGGATCTAGTTCCCTGACCTGGGATCAAACTACTATTGGGAACACAGAGCCTTAAGCACTGAAACACCAGGAAAGTCCCTGCATCTTTGAGTTCTGATGTGGTCCTGACATGGTGACAACAATGATGTAACTTAGGATGGGTTAACCTCTCTAGGTAAGTGCTTTCCCCTTGACCACAGTGATTAATTTTGCACAGGATCTGACCAAATTGTTTCACTCACAGCAAAGCTCAAGACTTTTGTTCCATGGTTGAGGGAAGAAAATGAAGCCTAGATAAGAGTAGCCATCTTGGATCAGGAGCAAGACAGAGGGTGAGGCAGATATCATGCAAGACGAAGCCTAGAGATGGAGTGACAACCCGCTCCTTTGTGACATGCCTGGGTTACTGTATCAACTCTTGCTGGAAATCCAATACGTTCTGAATTTTTCCATTACTTTGAGGGAATTTATTCCTATATTGTTAAAGATCATTTGAGTTGGGAATTTACTTTTCTGACAAGTAAAATAAATCCTAATTGATGTAATATAAAACAAAAATCTGTATTTCTCAGCTGTTCAGTTAATTGAGGAAGTTGTTGCTCCCTTGAAGTAGGACTTCCAAATATACATTTAAAAGATTATAATAAATTTTTCCCAGCGTGAAATATCTATGCATGAAACTTAGTCAAGGTTTTACTAGAAACAAGTAACACTTGAAGAAAAAAGAAGATTCCAGATAAAACTTTCATTTCTATTAGGAAAGAGAGCTCAGATAAGAGATCTGGCAATTAGTTTTGTAGTGTTCAACATCCAAACCCACAACTGTTGACTATCTTGACTTCTGTGGGAATGCACACATTTCCAACATTTCACTGTTAAGTTATAGGGAAGAAATGGTGCAAAATTAACCTAGAGGCAACCATTTGTGGTTCCTGCAATTACAAAGGACATAAAACACATCAGTTTTATGAGAGTTACTGGATTCCTAGTGAGGAGAGCTGGGGGACTCAGTTAAGCAGGCAGGTTAAAGGGATGTGTAACTAGGGCTTTCTGAATTGTTTTTGAGAGTCCCAAAATTATGGTTCTAATTCCTAGTCAGGAAAAGAATTCCCTCCCATTTCTTCTCCAGTGCAGAAATAAAGTGAGCCTTGGGATCGACAAAATTAATATGTTGTTGGTCTTACTTCTTAGACTTCTGAGTTCTGTGGCACTGGGGAGGCACCAAAGATGCTGATTGGCCCCCAAACCCCTGAGGGCTATGACCCTAATGATGACAGGAGTGTCACATGGCAGAGGAGAGGTTTTCACACATGGCCCAGTTATTTTACTAATGTCATATGTATACCTTGCTTGTGTGTGTTCATGCTAAGTTGCTTGAGTCGTGTCTGACTCTTTGCGACCCTATGGACTGTAGCCCTCCAGGCTCCTCTCTCCATGGGATTCTCCAGGCAAGAATACTGGAGTGGGTTGCCAATCCACAGGGTTTTCCTAACCCAGGAATCGAACCCGTGTCTCTTATGTCTCCTGCATTGGCAGGTGAGTTCTTTACCACTAGTGCTACCTGGGAAGCCCTTGTGTGCCTTAGGCAGCCAGTATGATAGGAAAACACTTATACCCCAAAGATTCCTTCAGAAACATTTCCCTGGCTCCCAGTGACTTCATTATACTATTCTGTTTCACTGTTTCTTTCTCATCCCTTCCCAGTTATTTAAATAAGACTAAGACCAAATCATAGTCTTTGGCTCCAATTTGCTCCAAACTCCTCTTTTGTCTTTTCTTCTTCCCGCAAAGCAAACGTTTCCTAACTCTACCAGCAATATACTTGCTAAAGTACTTTGCATTATATCTGCCCAGGCAATAATGACTCAGAAGCACAGCTCAGTGACTAAAGCATAGCACTCAGATGATAAATGTTATCTTCCCAGGGGGTGCTAGTGGTAAAGAACCCTCCTGCCAATGCAGAAGACATAAGAGATATGGGTTTGATCATTGGGTTTGGAAGATCTCCTGGAGGAGGAAATGTCAACCCACTCCAGTATTCTTGCCTGGGGAATCCCATAACAGAGGAGCCTGGAGGGCTACAGACTATGAGGTCGCAGAGTCGGACACGACTGAAGCAACTTCTCACAGGACACAGTAACATCACTATTATTAATGATGTTTTAATTCTTTTTTATCAGCTTTTCATACATTTCAAATGTTACTTCAGGGTTAAAAGAATACATATCTAAACAATATCTTTGTTTCTTTATTGTATAAATAGAATGTTATTTATATTTGTGGGGCATATTCTAAATGCAATTAAGTCTCACCTAAATCAGGTCCAGGATTACATACATAGTAATCTAGATTTATACAGTTTTGGTTGGTTTCTTTGAAAAAGCTGATTCTCTTTTTGAATTTTAGATATGATTTAATGACTTTATTGTGGGTTTTTTTTCTCCAAAACAAATTCACCAGTTGTATTAAGGGAAATTCACTAATGTGGTTCTTGTGTCAGCACCAACAAAAGGTGTTTATTATGAACTAGTGTCTTTGGTAGGCTTTCTGGGCTCAGCAGATGTTACCTCCCACAAAACAATTCTACTGTGGTTTTATCCACTAGGATTTGTTTTCATTCTTATGCTAGTTTAATTTTTCGTTCAGACAAAGAAATTGATTTTCCATGCAAATTTCCTGACTGTTTCTCCTTCCTTCCATTTTTCAGTGTCCATAATTTACTCACATTATTTTCATTTGCCTCTGCTAGTTTTGATTGATATGTTTATTTTAAGATAAAAAATAACCAACCTTTACTCCCTGATCTTTACAATAAAACTATCCTTCCAGTATTTGTTTACAAAAATGTGTCTGTTATTATAGTTTTCAAGTGATTTCTTTCCACTTTTATTGTTAAAGTAGGGGAAATTTATTGAACTTCTCAAAATTATCTGGCAATTCAGTCAGATGCTGCAGCTTATCTGAATGTATTTGGCAGTTATCTAGACTGGCATCATTAGCTTCTATCTTCTCATCTGCTATAATTGCTGATTGATGATGAAGGCTCTAATTATAGATATGTGATGGTCCAGCCGGGCTATACGATGCCTAAGGCTGAGAGCAGTTCTTTCACAGACACTCATTCTTCAGTCTGCAAATGATAAAATAGGATCTTTAGGGAATCTTAGCTTATTATTATCCTACCCTTTAAAATACCATCCCCTTGTGAATTTTCATACACATACACCAGGTGCCAAAATAATTGGTTCATTTACTTCACAATTCAACCAACCAATCATGAAATGCCAAACAACAATAAAGGTAGAATTTTTAGGTAGACTTAGTTAAGGTTTGGCTTCAATAACAAGGATGTACATAATTAATAAAGTTGACTAAATTTTATAGAAATCAACTTTAGAAATGAGACATTTTGAACCATATCTTACATAAATGGAACAGAGAATGGGGATTAAACACTAGGCTTTGGGTAGGAAAAATGATTATTGGTATTAAGAATTTGGGGAAAAACTAAAACAAATTTCCTTGTGTTAGTACAAACATTAAAGTTAGGACAACCATACAAGTAAAACTGAATTATAATAATAGATTATTTTCATGCACAGTTTAGCAGACCTCACTGGAATCATTGAAAAAATGTTACCTAAAAACATGTGCTGGCAGATGGTTACCTAAATGATAATTTTTCTTAAAATAAAACTAATACTGCTGTATTTGGAAAAACATGGGAAACTTAATGGGTGTAATTGTCTTATTGTGATCAGTGAAAACACAGGAGACATTCATTTAAGTAGCCCATTTCAGTTACTCATTAACCACTGAAATTTTAGCTAATACTGAGGAGGAAAATAAATACTGTTTTAATAGGAATAATTCATTTAATACATAATAAATAAACAGATTATGAGCTTATTTCAGGGAAACCATATATCACGTTTATAATTTGAGTTAAGCCTTAACACGAAAACTCATCTATCAAGTGTCAGAGAATCTTAATAATTGCCACAATAAGACATCATTTACTGTTCTGCACACCATGTGTGAAACTCTGAAATAGAGACTGTAGTAATGCAAGGAACAGTAAGCCGTTATCCCTTCCATGGTCAAGTTGTAGAAATAGCTTTCACACATGATAAGGTAATGAAACAAATCTAAGCAGCACGTGCTTCATAGTGAGTAAATGGTAACGGTGACAAGTGTCATCAAAATGTCAAGGTTGGGGATGTAATTTTTCAGCTCAGCTGGTCTGAGAAAACTTCTATGAGATTGATTGGCTTCGGATTGTGTTAAAAATGAAAGGTAGAAAAGGTACTGTCTTGAAAAAGAAAAGAAAAGATGAATTTAAGGCAGGCAATACAGGGATGAGATGAAGAAAAATGAAGATAAAAAAAAAATTTCAAGGTGTATTTTGGTAACCAGCTTGGCTTCCTGCCAGTTTTCTATCCAAGAATGAAGAAATGAGGTCAGGAATGCAGATGGAGATCAGATTCTGGGGGATTTAATTGTAGATACAGGAGCCATTAAGTAGCAGTCATCCCTGAAACTGTCACCAAAGACACTTTCTCACCCCATCCTTTGTCTTTCTGTCACTCTATACCCTGAGGTCTTTGACCATATATATAGTCTTGTCCTATCTGTGCAGTGCTTCATGTTTCATACTTCTTGTTCCATGGCTATATATGCTTTGAAATTATCAGTCAGATTTCATTTTGCTGCACTTTTTTTTTTCTGAGCAAATCCAAAAGACCAGGTAAATTTTTATTAGGAAGAATTTTCAGGGAGCAGAATCTAGACTTAAATGTCAAAGGTATTACTGAAGAAGCAATGACGAGAGATTTCACCATATCTCTTCTAGTGCCCCAAACTATCTCTTCTTAAGTTGAATTTAATGCATTTTTTTCCCTTTCAAGATGACATCAGCCTGTTAACAATTAACTTAGCTCTGATTCACTTCCAGTACCCACAATGAAGTCAATCATTTATTTATGCAAATGTATACCTTTATGCTATGTTGAGAACCATACCATGGAACCCAAAGAATGAGATAAAAACAAACTTTAACACAGATCTTGCTTTGAGAAATTGACTGTGCAAATGGACGGTGGCCAGATCATATGTAAAAATAGGATTGTGACCTGCTGCCTGCCCGGGAAACCAACCCCCTTATCTACAATAAACAACCAGAGAGCCAACTTGCTGTAAGTCAGACTTGCAGTAAGCCTGATTGGTATCTCTCATAACAATCCAAGAACCTAAACAATAACTTCTATAGAGATTGGTGCAAAATGGCCAGGACTTGATTAATAACCAACAGTTTCTCTAACTGTTGTCCCTGCTTCAAGCTTAGAATCGCTTGAAGGGAGAGCACTGCCTTGACAGAGTCTTAGTAGTACCTCAGAGGGGGAGGGGTAATGTTGGGATATTCTGAAATTTTAGAAGACTGGTTTATGGTAGAACTTTCATGTCAGGGGGCAAGATTAGGGTTGGAAAAAGATCACGACAGAAAGGTTAGGCTTACTGGGCACAGCAATGAAAATTGAGAAACAAGGAGTCTAGGTGGAAACCATCATTTGATGCTTTCTGTGAAAGAGTTATTTGGTCTTTCAGAAAGTTCTTGGAATAAAGAACTATTATCTTCCAGGCAAGAGTTTCCTAGAATAGTTATGTTGATGAAAAGATTGGAATAGTGAAATCTGCTTAATCTAATAAGCTGTGTAGACGGTTTTGATTCTCATACCAGTAATTTCCTGAACAACACTGAGTGGAAGAATACCACTCACTATTCCCCAGAAACCTGCCCAAATTTGGCTAGAAATCTTTGCTGATAAGAGTTGGTACCCAGGCAGTCTGACAGCCGAGTCTGTGTTCTTAATCATTACTTACTGCTGCATCCAGACCCTACTTCTGCAAATTTAAGACAAGTGATAAAGCTAAATCTTGCCAGGTCACTTGCCTGTGTTCTGATTAGCTGTTATGTAGAACTCAGCTCCAAACCTGAATTGTGATCCATGATTGGGAGCTCTAAAAACATCCTTTCCATTGTCCAGGAGGTCTCTAAGGAGGCCAGCAACGGCATCTGGACCACTGGACCTTAGGACTTAGTATTGAGTTCCATGTATCCAGGGGTCACATGTTGTTAACTGAGTCTCTGTGCCAGGCAGAGTGGATGAGAGACGACGGTGGCCCTGAGGCTGCAGAAAAGTCAGACGCAAGCGCTTCTGCATGCAGGTGAAGTTTGAGAACAGGCTTAACAAACAGTCAGTGAGGAGTTCTAAGCACTGGTAGTGAGGAATCTTATTGGTATCTGAATCAGTTAACAACCTGGGGAAGGAGCAGCATCTGCTCAGTGCACCAGTTGGACTCAGTTTTGTTTGCTTTTGAGCGCAGTGGCAGAGAAATATGCAAGCATGTGGCTGAATCTTTTATTGAGACAGTAGCTGGAATTTATTATTGAGAATGGGGTAAAAACCTTCCTGTGTTATTCATGGACTACTTTTTATGATCCAAAGGAGCAGTCACTTAACGGCTAGAGTGAAGGCAAATTAATAATAATAGATCAGACTCATCCCATGCAATCAAATAGATGTTATTCTCTATTGAGTTATGTGGCTTAAGAATCTCACCTAATCACAGTAATAAATAATGGGGTAATTTCCATGCCAACTGCTAACAGTTTCCTTACTTCTAACCAGGGTTTTATATCATTGTATTTCTACCTTTCAGAAACAATGAAAGGTAGAACATTCTACCTTTTGAATGAAAAGATCCAGAATGAAAGGTCCGGAAATATTCTCAGTCCTACTTTAAAAGTTCGCACTTTTTGCTTTTTATTGTTACAGTTTTTATGGGTTGTCTCAGAGCCTGGAGTTGAATTTTTAGGTTTCTGAGAGAGAGAAATGTGATCAAAACAATACTGTAAATGGAACTTGATGTGGCTATTAGGGAAGGTTGTGTGTTTCTGTCCCAAAGATCTGGGGGCTTCAGGATTTGGGAAACTTTGAATACAAGTCTTCGTAAAGGTGATTTGTACGATGCTTGAGGAAGAATATATACTTTGCCATTATGATTACTAGCAATTTTGATCTATCTTTGGCGATATGGACTCACTAACTAACGAAGTTGAGTAGAGTAAGCTTACCCAGTGTTGTAGTTCTAAATCCAAGGGTATGTAGTAAGTTGATCTGTGAGATAGATACATATATATATATGTGTGTATATATATATATATAAAATATAGTATGTAATATAAATTAATATAATATTTAAATTGTTTACTTGTATATTTTAAAATTTTGGAGATAACTCAGAAGATGAGAAGCACAATAGAGTCTATATGGGACTTATAAATATTCCTGTTTCTTCCTTCAGACTCCATCCCTGTGTCATCTCGGGCACTCACTTTGCTTTGTTACCTTAGAGTGGTTTTACCATCACCCTAGTGTTCTAGATGCAAATGTGCTCTAATCCCCACCTTCTTGGGTATACGTATTTGCTTTATAGTTATATTTTAACACATCAGTTTTGCATACTACTTGGTTGTGTCCCTATTTGTTTTCTTTGCTAGACTGCCCCTCTGTCCTGTTTTCTACCTCTTGAAGTAAGTGATTTCTCTGGTTGACTCCCATGTAAAGTGACACATAGGGAACTGTATGTGCCCCAAATTGCAGAGCCAAAGAGCACAGACCCAAGATTGGAACCCAGTCCAGCTCTAGAATCCAGGATCTCAACACTCTGCTGCCTCTCCTGTGAAAAGCTAGCACAATGCCTTACAGACATGGTTTGTTGAATGAATCGCTGTGCTCACAAAGATGATGTGCAAGCATGAGATAGTGTTACTGTGAACATGGACTATTTTTTGGGAAATGGAGCAGCTGTGGTTCAGGATACTTTCCAGTTCTTACTTCTCTGAAGGAGTGTCACCTCTTTTTGGTTCTTGTATCCCCAGTAGCACTGCCCTGGGTCTCTGAATCTCTCTAAGGGAAAGAGGGTAGGACTAGTACTGACACTGCTTCTGTGAGCTTGGAAAATTCCTCTTGGGTTTAAAGCATTCCAGGCTCTAAACCCACGCTCCATCCCTTGTAGATAACTTGTGTGGGTATCCTTTGGTGATGGGAATTGCTCTTGTTCATCACATGGAATAAGTAAAGTGAAGTAACTCAGTTGAGTCTGACTTTTTGAGACCCCCATGGACTGTAACCTATCAGGCTCCTCTGTCCATGTGATTTTCCAGGCAAGAGTACTGGAGTGGGTTGCCATTTTCTTCTCCAGGAGATCTTCCCGACCCAGGGATTGAACCTGGGTCTCCTGTATTGCAGGCATATGCTTTACCGTCTGAGCCACCCTGCCGTACATGGAGTAAGGATACCTAACATGTCCTTCATATTCTCAAGAGTAGGGGAAATAACATGAAATAGACTTTCTTTTATGGTAAATAATTCATTTTGTTGAAAGAATATTTACTATCATACTTCATTTCCATATCTTCAAAGTCTCATTTTAAGACTTAACAGATACCAAATTACAAAAGAACACTTTGAAAAACACTCTGCTACATTCCGCCAAACAATTCCTAGTGACAATACATATGGAGAGTAAGATACTAATTTTGGATCCAGACAGATGCTTTTTCGGTTCTCTGAGTGGCATTTTCCCAAACAAACTACTGAACCTTTCAGAAATGAAACCTGTGATGTCTAGCACAGGTTGTACAGAATACATATCAAAGAGTTCCAGTACTCGTTGTCAGATGGGTTCTGATATATCTGGCTGATGGAAATTTGTGTATTTGTGAATTCAAGGAGTGTTGGGAAATATTTAAGCTCTTTTATTTTTATCCCTTCTCATGGTAAATAAATAAGCCTTTGTAAACAAGCAAATGTCATACATCTGAGAAAGATTTTGAAGACAACTGCTAAAATCAGATTTTTAAAATTAGAAAACAATAAAATATATGTACTCTAAATAATTTCTATAAAGGTTCTCACAATCACTTCTTGGAAATAATTTTTTTTATTAGGATAGGAAAGTCCTATGGCCGAGGGACTTTATTAAAAGAAGCTTGACATTCAAGTGTAAGTTGTCTTGTGTATAGCTCTGTGATTTACCCCATCTCACTGATACTCTTAAATCCTCCTGTGAATCATGAGAATGGTATCTGGTTATTTGTGTTGTGGATTGTGTGTATGTATGTACACACAATTGATAGTATGTATGTACACACAATTGATTGTATGTATGTATGGTGGAGCTAATCAAAGGACGGTAACCGTGCTAATCAAGAAATAGAAAAAAGCCTTATAATGGAGAACAAAAAAAACCGCAGCAGAAGATGGAAATCTGAACCACATATGACAGAGAGAATAGTATGACTCCATACATTCATAAAATTTGTGAGTAAGACATTGACAGAGATTGGATTTTGAGTTAATCTTACATATTTTTAAAGAGTGACTCCAGATGACATTTTAGTTAAAAATGAATTCAACAATATTTATTTATTTTAAAACTTTTTATTTTGTTTCTGGGTATACCTGATTACCAAAGTTGTGATAGCTTCAGAGGAACAGCTAAGGGGTTCAGCTGTACTTATATACATGTGTCCATTCTCCCCCAAACTCCCCTCCCGTCCGAGCTGCCACATAACACTGAGCAGAGTTCCATGTGGTATATAGTATGTCCTTGTTGGTCATACATTTTAAATATAGCAGTGTGTACATGTCCATCCCAAACTCCCTAACTATCCCTTCCTCGTTCTATAAGTCTGTGAGTCTCTCTGTTTTGTAAGCTCATTTGTTTAATTTCTTTTTAGATTCCACATATAAAGGATGTTATACGATATTTTTCCTTTTCTGACTTACTTCTCTCAGTATGATGATCTCTAGGTCCATCCATGTTGCTGCAAATGGCATCATTTCATTCTTTTTAATGGCTGAGTAACATTCCATTGCATATATGTAGAACATCTGTATCCATTTCTCTGTCGACGGACATTTAGGTGGCTTTCATGTCGTGGCTGTTGTATACAGTACTGCAATGAACATGGGGGTGTGTGTATCCTTTCGGATCTTTTTTTCTCCCTCTGGATATATGCCCAGGAATGGGATTGCAGGGTCATATGGTAGCTCTGTTTTTAGTTTTTTAAGGAGCCTCCATACTGTTCTCCATAATGGCTGTACCAATTTACATTCTCACCAACAGTATATGAGGGTTCCCTTCTCTCCCCACCCTCTCCAGCATTTATTGTTTGTGGAGTTTTTTGATGATAGCCACTCTGGCCTGTGTGAGGTGATATCTCATTGGAGTCTTGATTTGTATTTCGATGCTGATTGCAGCCATGAAATTAAAAGACGCTTGCTCCTTGGAAGGAAAGTTATGACCAACCTTGATAGTATATTAAAAAGCAGAGACATTACTTCGCCAACCAAGGTCCATCTAGTCAAGGCAATGGTTTTTCCCGTGGTCATGTATGGATGTGAGAGTTGGACTGTGAAGAAGGCTGATCGCCGAAGAATTGATGCTTTTGAACTGTGGTGCTGGAGAAGACTCTTGAGAGTCCCTTATACTGCAAGGAGATCCAACCAGTCCATTCTACGGGAGATCAGTCGTGGATGTTCATTGGAGGGACTGATGCTAAAGCTGAAACTGCAATACTTTGGCCACCTCATGCGACGAGTTGACTCACTGGAAAAGACTCTGATGCTGGGAAAGGTTGGGGGCGGGAGGAGAAGGGGACGACGGAGAATGAGATGGCTGGATGGCATCACCGACTCTGTGGACATAAGTTTGAGTGTACTCCGGCAGTTGGTGATGGACAGGGAGGCCTGGCGTGCTGTGATTCATGGGGTCGTGGAGAGTCCGACACGACTGAGCGACTGAACTGAACTGAACTGAACTGAATAATTAGAGGTGTTGAACATCTTTCCATGTGCCTCTTGGCCATCTGTATGTCTTCTCTGGAGAAATGTCTATTTAGGGTTCTGCCCATTTTTTTGATTGGGTTGTTTGTTTTGACACTGTTAAGTGTCATGAGCTGTTTGTAAATTTTGGAGACTAATCCCTTGTCAGTCACATCATTTGCAAATATTTTCTCCCAATCTGTGGGCTGTCTTTTGGTTTTGTTTATTGTTTCCTTTGCTGTGCAAAAGCTTTTGAGTTTAAGTAGATCTCATTTGTTTATTTTTGTTTTTATTTCTATTATTCTTGGAGATGGATCAAAAGAGATATTGTTGTAATTTATGTCAGAAAGTGTTCTGCCTATGTTTTCCTCTAAGAGTGTTATAGTGTCTGGTCACATTTAGGT